>NC_039364.1:122477599-122647165 GCF_003573695.1 Papaver somniferum
TGTCATTGGCACAGTGGTGTGGTTGGCATGGTTGGCATGCCTTGGCGCGGAGATGTGGCTGGCACCGTTTTCCATTGGTACAATGGTGCGGCTGGCATGGTTGGCATGCCTTGGCGCGGAGATGTGGCTGGAACGGTTTTCCATTGGCACAGTGGTGCGGCTGGCATGGTTGGCATGCCTTGGCGCGGAGATGTGGCTGTCACGGTTTGCCATTGGCACAATGGTGCGGCTGGCATGGTTGGCATGCCTTGGCGCGGAGATGTGGCTGGCACGGTTTGCCATTGGCACAGTGGTGTGTCTGGCATGGTTGGCATGCCTTGGCGCGATAGCATGAGAATATAGGGTTTTTCACAGGTGATGTCAGTCAATGTTAAAGGTTCTGTCGTGGAACATGACACATAGAAAGAAAAAAGGCACCCTGGTAATTCTTACGTAAGCATGTTGATCAGTTCAGTAAATGTTCTAATGGTCATAATGACGTCATGCCTGATGTGCGGTTTTACGATTTTAACCCTAGTCTAAAAAACACCATCAACATTAAGTCCCCTGCTTAGCTTGGAACGGGAGCATCGTTGCGAGGTAAGCATAAGATGGTTCCAGGATAGGACAAGAAATTGAAACAACAAATCGTGATAAGATGGTCAGGAAAGTCCGACTAACCTTTTTCGAGAGGTAAAGAGAGTTCGTGTGTTCCGTGTTGGCGGCCTTGCATAGATTGTGCTGGGGACACGTGGAGTGGCGAGATGAGAATTACCGGCTTGGTCTGGACATGCATATCCTCAACTGGGTTAGGGAACATCGCGACACTGGCTCGGCTAGTTTGTTGGTGTTAGCGTGGACAGCTTGGAGAAGCAAAGCATGTGCGGACGGCTTGGAGAGGCAAAGCATGCGCGGACGGCTTGGCATGTGGGGCCAAGGAAATGGCACGGACGGCTTGGCCTGTGGGGCCAAGGAATGGCGCGGTTTTGGAAAGGAAAAGCATGGCGGACGGCTTGGCATGTGGGGCCAAGGCAATGGCGCGGACGGTTTTGGCGTGGTCTTTGCGGGACCGGTTTCCTCTTTTCCTTACTTGGCTCGAATAGGAAATCCTTTCCTTGTTCAAAACTCCCAAGTATTATGCTTTCCGCGTTTCTCACCAATCCCTAATCATCTTGTATGGACAGATGTGAAACTTTCCTAATATTCGCTGGCAGAACAGGGTTTAATTAAAAATCTGATGTCATGCCTTAAGAGATGATCTTGGATCCCTCGTTCGCACAGGTCATCTTGAAATCGTGCCCATCTTCTTTCACATGTATCATCTCGTGTTTTCTACTGGTTTCCCATTTTTTCCTCTTTCTTATGTAGGTTGTCGGTGCAGACAGGGTGAAAACTTATCCTTTTCTTTGGTTTTTTAGCGCGTAATGGGATCTTCCAGCGATGATCAGACCCCTAACTCTTCGGAGAGAAATTTTGGGATCGGCGAAAACCAGTTTTCTTCTCATGAGGAGGCATTAGATATAATTGAATCTCTGTTCCGTGAAGCTGCCGAAATTATTCGGGACATACCTTCTTATTATTTAGGCGAGGTGCGGGTGTGTGTCCAGACCCTCTTGGCTTTGGTGAACATGAAGGAAGAGTGGGAAGATGACTAAGTATCCCAATGTATTAAGAGGCTTCAGTGTAACAAAACTTCTTCACGGCCAGGTGCTAGGGCGGAACGGTCCGCCTCTCGGTTGAAACGGTAGAAAACTAAGTTTTTAAAACTTGTAGGAGAAGGCCGTCGTAACTTCCCTGTCCAAGACGGTGTCATAGTCCTTGATTCCGATGCGGATGAATTGTACAATCCTCTTCAAGAGGTTGCTGAGAAGATTGTCGAGGAAGATGATAGCTGCGGCTGGCGATGAAACTGAAACATCTTACGGAGCGGACAACGAAACTGTTGTTGGTGACGTTGGGGGAGTCATGGTAGCCTATGCTGGGTCAGCTGTTGAAGCGGATGTCGGGAAGAAGACGGATGTTGTTGTCGCTGAGACGGTTTCCAGGTGGGATGTTGAGGTGTCGGCTACTGTTGATATTGCTTTCGGATGAAACCTTTGCTGCCCGAGAGATTGTTAGGCAAAGTGCTTGGAGAAGCTCTGACATAGGAGTTGGCAACTCATCCGTCTGCTTTTGATGACCAGTTTCCCCTTTTCTGTTGTTTCTCTTTGTTGCATAGACACCTTGATGCTTTTGCAGACTTATTGTTATCTTCTTTGTATTCATGGCGAAGTTAGGGTTTCGTCAATTAGCATACCGCTTGCGGTTTCACATCTTTGAATAAAACTTCTCATTTGAAAGACCTCAATATTCCATTAGAATAGGTTGTTCGATCTTCCGTTCCCTTTAGAGCTCTTGAGTAATTGAATGAGGCATTTCCTGTATGTTTTCGGCTTTTCTGGTCGTTATTTGATGGTTGATCGTGTCTTCTGAGCTTCGATAGTGAAGGGATCTCGTGTAGATTCCCAGTCCCCAAGTGATTTGCATGTTTCCATCCTGGGTGGTCGGTGGGTTGACCATGATAGGGATATCACCATCGTATGTTCGTACTTGTGATTTTGGTACTTCTTCCACGTGCAATTGAAATATGGAGGAGTACGGGTTACCTTTACAGTGATTGTTTCCATGGTGAAACTCTGGCTTGTATCAACAAACTGGCGGGAACAGTTATTGGCAGCATAAGTGATTAGAAGAGACTGTCCATGGAAGTAAATGGATTGGCTGGATGCGTAAGCCAGTAAATTGTCTATGACCACAAGCTTTGGTGGGATGGAACAAAAGGCGGCCATGAGTACGAAGATTGGCTGGTTGTGATCATGATCCTTGACATGGGGAGCGTGGTGGTACGACCCTTTGCAGGAAGAAGCGGCGCTGAAGCAGTTTCGGCTCTTGAAGAGGATGTTGAAACTTAGGAAGTCAAAGCTAAAGTTTCGGCTTAGGATCCTGGATCAGCTTATAGAGAGAACGCTGAAGCGGAGCGGTTGCGTTAATCAGTATGTTGTCAAACTGTACACCCTTCAGGTGAACAATGGTTAGGAGTCCCAAGTTTCATCTATCAATCGTGCTTTCCAGGAGAGGTTGGGGTTTAGGAACGACTTCTCTGGTTGGAAACGGCTGCTTCCCTGATGCAGTGCGGTTGAGGGATGAAAATATGCCTTGATGCTGCGCCTACAGAATCTCACATAAGTGTTTCATCATAGACTGCACGATTTTGTGAGCGAAGTCCCCGGAAATCATGTAGCTCCTGACAGGAAGAGAGTCTTTGTGAACTCAGGGGGTCGCTGATTTTCTTTGCCTCGATTTTGGAGAATTCATTCCTGCTCTTTACGTGTTATGAAATTGGATTGCTGATTCCCTTCCATTGGGCGTTCAGAAACAACGCTGGAAGGACGCAAGCTGTAAGCGCTGGAAGGATGCAAGCTGCTGGTGCTGGGAAGATGCAAGTTGTTAGCGCTGGATCGTCTTGGAATAGGCGCTGGCTCGGCACGATGTTGTCTTAGCGTGGCGCGGTAGCAATAAAGTGGTCAAGCATATTCCAGGTCTGTACTCCAGCGTTTCTCTTCCAATTTGTTTTCTTGTGTTGGTGCATACCCTAGACATAGGTATGCCTTCCATAAATATGTAGAAATATTGTCCTTCCGAACTGGTGTAAACCTTAGCCGTTGGTACGTCATTCTTAAACTTGTAGAAGTACGTGTTCTTCTCTTCGAATATCATCGTATTAGTGTCGGCTACCCCATGAATAGTGACTGGTAACCGTTATTATGCAAAGTAGGTACGTACGGGTAGGAGACTGATTCCACGAAGAACTGGGCGTTATGGTTTATCTGAGATCCAAAAGTCGCAGGCCGAGGTGACCGAAGGTCCTTCCGCGTACGTGGTCAAAAAACAAGAAGCGGAGGTCGAAAGGTTGTCCAAAGAGTTGGAGCTGAAACAGGCGGTCCTCCAAATGACGAAGGACGCCTTCTTAGAGAAGAGAAAAACACCGTTGAATGGCTTCCTTTGAATGCACTTCTGTCTTCTGAAATTCTTCTGTTTCGTTTTTTTTTTCTTTTTTTTTTTGAAAGGCAAATGGAACACCTGTCTTATGGTTTTGATTTTCTGAATTTTTGGGTTGATAGACAAATGCTACCTTGATGATTTTGGATTATTATTCTGGATGAACTGTTTTAGGATGATGTCGTTTTTGGTTATGATTGTAAGTAACACAAACATCCAAGGGAAGATATATAAACATGAACGTTGGGTGTCGGTAGATGACATGGGATGGAACATAACATGGCTATCGGTTTTATCATTCCCGTGAAAACTTGAAATAGTAAACCATGTATTTTGTCTAGGCAAGACTTACTCGGTTTTTTGGATCTGCTAACGAAAACGAGTCAGGTGCAAGTCCGACTTTCGTGGGAAACACCGCGATTGTGGAAAGTCCCAAGTCGTCCCTGAGTCACTTGATGATCGAGTCGTCGATCCCTGAGCGGATCGTTTTGCTTTTAACCTCTGCGAAGTCCCCATTCATCCCTTGCCGTGTCAAGACTGATAATCGGGTCGTCTGGTAACTGAGTCGTCGATCCCTGAGCGGATCGCCTGCTTCTACCGTCTTGATGTCTGGGTCGAAGCATGAAATCGATGGTCGAAAATTGACATTGTAACCGAAGGATCAATCTCCCACTGTGGTCGCCAATTGATTGTGGGTGAAAACGGTTTCTGCTGATTTCGGTAATTTCAAGTGTCTGGGTAAGAAACGAATTTAAACCCCAAACAATGTACTGCACGGGAGTACTTTAGATTCGAGAGATAAATCTGTACAAGTCCAGCCTAAACCAAGAAATTGTCGTTCCAGACTTGATTCGGTCACAAAGTGAAGGATAATGGGTTGGTTTTGGGGAGGGAAGCAAGGAAACCGATGAGACCAGAATAGTTGATTTCTGGAAGAGTAGTTGTTTCTCTATGACTTGTATCAGAAAGTGGGAAGCTAACAAAAATGAAAAGTTAGCAAATGTTTTCTGAGTGTTGTATGCTCCTGACTGAACTTGTTGTTCGGTGGAAATAGGTAAGACCTATTTATACAAGTCGAGGTGTAACGTACTCTGGTCTCATTAAGGAATGGAAAAATGGGTGAGTAAATGGGAGGAGGTGGTAACCGTTAACGCATGGAATTGATGTTCCATAAAAAGAGCGTTTCACCATTACTCCCTGTATTTACTAACCGCCTCATCCTTATGACACTTCCTTATGACGGGCGTAGTGTACACCGCACGCTGTAAACCGCCAAACCAATACCCAAATAGGATCCCCCAGTTTGTGATATGTGTTGATGTCTCGAATTTTTTCGTGGAGAACATGTAGCATATTGTTGTCGCCTGGAAAGTCGAGCTTGGGAGACTTGTTGGCTTGGTGACCTTCGACGGTCAAGATTTTGCATCTTAAGAGGAAAGGTAGCCGTCGATCGTCGCACGCTTCCGTTCTTGGTAGCCGCATAGGGAAGGCCAGCATGGTGGCGCGGCAAGGCATGCCATTGGCGCGGTTTGGCGTGGTCGAACTAGGGTTTTGGGTAAAAGGTTACCGTGCGTTGTCTGGTAACCTTGGACGGCTAGGATTTGCTCCTGGGATTGAAGGGACATCATTGATTGTCGCACGCCTTCGTTTTGGTAGCCGCATAGGGAAGGCCAGTATGGTAGTGCGGCAAGGTTGGCATGCCATTGGCATGGCATGACTTGGCGCGGTTTGGCGTGGCCAAACTAGGGTTTTGGGTCAAAGGTTACCATGCGTTGTCTGGTAACCTTGGACGGCTAGGATTTGCTCCTGGGATTGAAGGGCGACCGTTGATTGTTGCACACCTTCGTTTAGGTATCCGCATAGGGAATGCCAGCATGGTGGCGCGGCTAGGTTGGCATGCCATTGGCATGGCCAAACTAGGGTTTCGGGCCAAAGGTTACCATGCGTTGTATGGTAACCTTGGATGGCTAGGATTTTCTCCTAGGGTTGAAGGGCGACCGTTGATTGTCGCACGCATTCGTTTTGGTAGCCGCATAGGGAAGGCCAGCATGGTGGCGCGGCTAGGTTGGCATGGCATGCCTTGGCGCGGTTTGGCGTGGCCAAACTAGGGTTTCGGGCCAAAGGCTACCATGCGTTGTCTGGTAACCTTGGATGGCTAGGATTTGCTCCTGGGATTGAAGAGCTACCGTTGATTGTCGCACGCCTTCGTTTTGGTAGCCGCATAGGGAAGGCCAGCATGGTGGCGCGGCTAGGTTGGCATGGTGCGTTTGGCATGTGGGGCCAAGGGCTTGGCATGCCGTTTGGCACATGGTGCGGCTAGCATGGATAGGTGCATTTGGCTTGGCATGGCGGGGCCAAGGGATTGGCATGTCGTTTGGCACCTGTGAGGCTAGCATAGCTAGGTGCGTTTGGCTTGGCATGGCGGGGCCAAGGGCTTGGCATGCCGTTTGGCACATGGTGCGGCTAGCATGGATAGGTGCGTTTGGCTTGGCATGGCGGGGCCAAGGGCTTGGCATGCCGTTTGGCACATGGTGCGGCTAACATGGCTAGGTGTGTTTGGCGCGTGGATGTGGCTGCCATGGTGGTGCGGCTGGCATGGTTAGCATGCCTTGGCGCGGAGTTGTGGCTGGCACCGTCTGCCATTGGCACAGTGGTGCGGCTGGCATGGTTGGCATGCCTTAGCGCGGAGATGTGGCTGGCATCGTCTGCCATTGGCACAGTGGTGCGGCTGGCATGGTTTGCCATTGGCACGGTAGTGCGGCTGGCATGGTTGGCATGCCTTGGCGCAGAGATGTGGCTGGCACCGTTTTTCATTGGCACAGTGGTGCGGCTGGCATGGTTGGCATGCCTTGGCGCGGATTTGTGGCTGGCACGATTTTCCATTGGCACATTGGTGCGGTTGGCATGCCTTGGCGCGGAGATGTGGCTGGCACAGTTTGTCATTGGCACAGTGGTGCGGCTGGCATGTTGGCATGCCTTGGCGCGGAGATGTGGCTGGCACGATTTTCCATTAGCACAGTGGTGCGACTGGTATGATTGGCATGCCTTGGCGCGGTTGCATGAGAATTTAGGGTTTTGCACAGGTGATGTCAGTCAATGTTAAAGGTTCTGTCGTGGAACATGACACATAGAAAGAAAAAAGGTACCCTGGTAATTCTTACGTAAGCATGCTGATCAGTTCAGTAAATGTGCTAATGGTCAGAATGACGTCATGCCAGATGTGCGGTTTTACAATTTTAACCCTAGGCTAAAAACCACCATCAACAACTATATAACAATGATTGAGAGCAACTGTTTTATCATTGTTATTGCTACGGATTTTCAACAACTATGATGCTGAGTTGAACACATTTAAAATCATTGGAGTACTTGGAAGTGACGAAGATTTCGAGTAATGTTGAAGAACCAAGGAGATCAAGCATTTGGATGAGAAGCTACAAAGTGTTATTTTGTAATCCATATCTATTGATAGTTTTGTTACTAAAATTGACAAAGGGGGAGATTGTTAGAGCACCGCTCGGTCGAACTCGCAAGCGTTGCTATCTCAAACTTGTTTGCCAATGTTAGTGATCAAAACTATAATCCTTGATTTCTAGTCTACTTATAGTGATGTCTCGGACTAGGATCGATTGTGTAGTAGAGCATCAAACTTCACGGCGTTCATCAATTGAAGACGAAGAATTACTAAGGAGAGCTTGTGGAATTTCATTAAAAAAAGGTATGTGGAGACTAAAACTCACCTATCACTTGGAAAATCTATTTCTACTTTATATCCTATATTGAGACAAAAGTCGTATTACTATATAGTATTCGATTATGCACATTTGAGATTTTGAGCTGAGTTTAACTCTCTTACATATTTCTCGAAATATGTGTTGGTAAGCTTTCTCTTCAACCAAGTTCATCTTATATTCTTGACGAAAGTCAAAAGATGATCATGTGAAAATCGCCGAGTAACATCTTACATGGTTTGTGTGATACAATCATTTGGTGTAGACTTGGAATGTTTCGTTATGACTATTTCAATAACTTGAAAATTGCTTTGATGCTAATAGTTCGTGAAAACAACTATTGCCATTCTCTAAGAATATTTCAATGATTGAAATAGAGTTTAAAACAATCGGATATAAGCATGGTATGCGTACTCGCATATATGTAATCCATGTCCGGGAACCATAGTATGCTTACTCGTACGCGTACCAGTTGGTTTGTGAAAGTCCGGGTACCTAAGTACACATACCGGTACACGTACCGGCGTAAGGTTTGGGTCAAGAATTTTCTGCTGTGTTTGGAGGTATGCGTACCCGTTCGCATACTGGCGAACCCAAACTCAGTCCGGCTACTTAACTATGCGTACCCATTTGCATACTTGAGTGGTTAAAGTTCTAAAATAGGTTTGTTCATGAACTAATACATTTATATAATAAGGAATGAATTCTTTGCAAATCGTGGCTATAATGTTCATGAATTGATTCGAGTGAATCAAACCGATTTTCTTCAATTGTGTTCTTGTATATTTCTATGAGAATATAGCAATTGAACAACTCTATAACTATTTTCATTTGAGTCATTTGAACTAGTTGTGATTAAGATGAATAAGGTTGATATGAGAGTGTTCATATAGCTAACTTCGGTTAACTACTGTTGAGACAACCTAGTGTACATGTTTAGGTATGGTTACTCAAACCTAAATGAAGGTACATTTCATTTGTGTATAACAAGCTAATTAAGTTCGATCTAACGGTTGAAAGATATTAGCTTGAATCTAATCAGGTTTTCATCTAACGATGAATATTGAATGCTTTGTTACCAAGGTAACTTAGATTGCAAACCCTGATTTGAAAACTATATAAGGGAGAACTCTAGCAACTGGGAAACCTAATACCACACCTCCTGTGTGATACTAGTTGCGACTAGAGTCGATTCTCCTTTAACCTTAGGTTTTTCACGAAACTCTGTAGGTTAACGACTTGAAGACTTCATTGGGATTGTGAAGCCAGACCCAACTATTTTCTCTGTAGTTGCGTGTTCTGATATTACTTCTACTATCATGATTGAGTATTATCTTTCCTAATATTTACTTGAGATTTATCTCCGATAGGTAAGATTAAAAGTAGTCACAAACATCTTCGTCTCATCGTTTGTGATTCCACAATATCTTGTTTCACTTCCATACGATTAAGATTATTGTGAGGTGATTGATAATACTAGGTTGTTTTTCGGGAATATAAGTTCGGTTTATCAATTGGTTCTTGTGTACCTTGATTTATCAAAAGACTGAACAAAACTCGTAGGTATTTCTGTGGGAGACAGATTTATCTATTTCAATAGACTTTTCTGTGTGAGACAGATTTGTTTATCAAGTCTTCGAATTTGGGTCGTAGAAACTCTTGGTTGTGGATGAGATCAGCTAAGGGAATCAAGTGCGTAGAATCCTGCTGGGGTTCAGAGATGTAAGGAGCACAAATGTACCTTGATCAGTGTGAGATTGATTAGGTCTCAATTACATTCCAGTCTGAAGTTCATTGGTAGTAGGCTAGTGTCTGTAGCGGCTTAATACAGTGTGGTGTTCAAAGCTGGACTAGGTCCCGGGGTTTTTCTGCATTTGCGATTTCCTCGTTAACAAAATTTCTGGTGTTTGTGTTATTTCTTTTCCGCATTATATTTTTTATATAATAGAAATATCACAGGTTGTGTGTTCAGTTCAATAAGTTCTTGAATCCGACCTTTGGGTTGTTGATTGAGTTGATTGACACTTGGATATTGGTTTGTGATACCGTCCAAGTTATTTCTCTTATTCAATCGGGCTTGCAAGTTCCTATTTGTTTGATTGCAGATTGAATTGATAAATTGAGATATAACTCTTTGGTATACTTTTCTATAAATTGAGTCTGACTGTCTAGTTGATTCTCTTGAAAGTATATTGAAGTTTCTCTATTCAGATTTCCGAAAGAAATATTGGGTGTGGTTGTTAGACCCCCACTTTTTCAAGAAGAGAATGAAAAACCATCTTTTACAACTACGGATGATCAAACGAATCTTTTCCAAAGGAAACTTTAAACCGATTCCGTGAGAAAGATCTTAAAGAATACATATTTCAGTCACTTGACAGGAAACTTATACTTCTTCAAAATACTATTGTAAAAGTATTAAAAGAAGTTTCTTATCTTAAAAACTGAAAGATCATTTCTCAGTATAAACAAAAATACACTCCAACCCAATGAAATCAACTCAAAAAAATCAGATAAAAGAGTTGATGATCACTTCTGGAAAAAGGTTCCACCTCATTCATGTCAAAACAATCTCTGTTTACAAAAAGGTAGTTCCCCTGCTGAATGTTTCCAGGATAAAGGGAAGGAAATAATTTCTGTCAAACAAAACAATTAGGGAAGATTTCCAATAATTATTTCCGATGATCAAGATGATGTGCATAATAAGGAAATCCTTATAATGAGAAAATCTTATGAAAATCTCATTAACAGAATTAAGAGAGATATATCTATCTCTGAAAATTCTTACATCAGTTCACTTTCTTCTCATGATCCAAATCTCATTGCGATTAAGAAAGGTCAACTTTCTGGGAGAAAATATGTTGGGCAGAAATTTCCAAAGAGAAACATGAACTTTTTTTCTGATACTCATTGTAAGCAAGATAATGCTTACTCCGATACAACCTAGTTATATGGAGAATGTGCACCCTCATCCAAGTTCGTGCTCATAAATTTTGGGATGAGGAAGCACATAAAACGAGAGCACATGTTTTTTATATTTGAAAAATCTGTGATAATTTTTGGATAAACTGCGAATCCATCTTGTCAGAAAAAAATTGTTCATGTGTATCATGATCTTCCATAATTAGGTTTTATTTGAAAATTTTGAATTTTTAATAAACCTTCCAGCACCTAGTTTGTTTATGCTTGAGAATCTTCTCTTCTGATATAAGATTCACTCAAACTAGATCGAAGTATCAACGGGATCTTTAGAATTGTTGTTAGATCTAAAGACATATTGTGATAATACATTGTTAACAGACTCCGTATGTGCTTGATTGATCACAAGAGATTCAAGTGGTGTCGCAGGTTTTGAAGATAAAAGAAGATTTGAAAACGAAGAAGATTTCATATTAGTCTTCCTATGTTGTGAATTGTGTGCACAAAACTTGATCGGTTGGGATCCAACTAGAATCGATTTATCTTTGATAGATTCGATTGATTAGTTGCGAGAGATCGACACTCTCTATATTTCTCTTTGAGATCTATATAGATTGAGTGTGAATCTAAACTTGACTACTTCGGTAGTTATTGAATAGATTGATCTAACCAGACAAAGCATTTTATTAGATTAAACATAAGAGCCTTTGTCAACGACTCATCTATATCTTGTAGAAAGATTGATTAGAGTGGTTACCAAACGTATTCTTCCTTTGATGTTTGGAATATGATCCAAAGGACTTGCTATTCACGTGCGTAACTTTAAAAGTCGAAGGCGCGGGGATACTGAGCGAAGTAAGTAGCTAGGGGTACTCTGCTTGGTCTCAACTATACGAAGTTGGTATTAGATTTTGTATAACAGCTTAATTCTGCGAGTATTCAAAACTACACTAGGTCCCAGGGTTTTTATGCATTTGCGGTTTCCTCGTTAACAAAATCTTGTTGTGTCATTTACTTTTCTATTCCACAATTATAATTATTTTTTATTATAATTAAAAGTAAATTACACTTGTACGTTAACTTCGTGATACTTGATAGTGATCCTATAGAGTTTGGTGATTTCCGAACCTATTATCAAGTAACACACTTTGTTGTTGTATTGTCTCGATCTTTTATCCATAGTCAATCATACAAGTTATCTTGTTGTCGTATTGTCTCGATCTCGTATCCATAGATGATCACACGAAGTGTGAACTGAATTCTGTAGAGGACTTATCGGTTGAAATAAAAGGATTGTGGTGTATTTGGGTACCCTCGTCTTTTCACATACTACATCCGCTTCAAAAAAAGAAGAAGGCTGGTTTCACGTACAAATTGCATATAAAACCAACCTATTGTTTTGAAACAGAGGGAGTAAGACTTATCTATACACAATCGTAAAGGAGAAAAAAAGATAAATTTAATAGCGTGTTTGTTTCAAGGGTATGAAATGCTATTCCGAGGTAACTGATTCCAAACTACATTTGGGAAAAAAATAACCGCAGGAATATGATTTCCCTAGGATTTAGATTCCCCCAAAATGGAGGAATAGGAAACCCATGTTGGATTTAGATTCCCCCAAAATGGAGGAATAGGAAACCCATGTTGGAGGTGGGTTTATGATTCCCGTTCTCGGGGAATTGAAACTTTTATTTAAAATGAGAATTTTACCTATTATATGGATATTTATTATTTACGGATATTTCAACCATAAATTCAGTTATTTTTCAAATTTACACACTTAAATCAAGTTTTCAACATATATTGTGTTACTAATCTTAATTTTAGGTAGAGTTTTCACTTATCTTAATTTCTTTCTAACGATTTTATATAATATATTTGTACTACATAAAATTATTTTAATGGGGAAATTTGCGTTACCTTCCCTGTCGAAGATCATAATTTGAGTTACCTCCGCTACAGAAATAAAATGAATAAAACCTCCTCTCGTTACGTATTTCATCCAATACCAGTTAGCTGAGTCACCAATTTTATATATGCCGCCGAAAAAAAAATGAAAAAATCAAACTACCCAAAATATTCTCAGTTTCTCCGGTTCTTTAAACCCAAAACAAAAAACACCCGGCCACATAACCGCCGCTCTCACGGTCGAAGAAATCCGATGGGGAGAAATCAAACAGAAAGAAGAAAAAAAACAATCTTACTGCTTGACAATTGTGGCCGCCATTAATTCCATCAACTTCCCGAGATCACCAGAAATCAACACCTTTAATCCCAGATCCATGCTCTTGTTTTTTTGCTAATACCCATCTCAATTTCCCAGCAACATCTCTTATTACTTCTGTTTCTTGATCAAATCCCCCGAGTCATCAATCCATTACTTCCCCATATCCCCAATTTCTGCCTTGCTGAAAACTCAAATCCATCTTTATTCGAAGCTATGGCCATGGCAACACATACCCATCTGCTCTTGATACCAGCAGATCTACAACCACCGACACCTTTGTAGGTTAAATAATCGAATTCCATGAAAACTTGGTCGACTTTATCTCAGTTAATACTAGTATTTAAGATCATATGAAAAACCTCAATTAATTTCCTTTTTCTCTCGTACAGCCACCGTCGATCACCTTTTCTTCTCAAAGTTGTTGTGTGTTTCTCAATTGAATTTCGAACGAACCAAAACAACAGTGAGCCTAGATCCCTAATTTGTTGTTGTCAATTGCCTAAATTTCAGCCGACAAACGAGCCCGATTTCAACCCAATCTGTATTTCCTTCTTAGCTCTCTAATATGCAATCTTATTCTTCATCTCCCAACCCATCTGACCTTCGAACTCTCAAGTGTTCATCACCCTGTCTCAATTGAAAACAGCTACAGATCCCCTTCTTCACCAGCAGCAACTGATGAGAAAGAAAAGAGAAAGACGAGGATAACTTGGACATTTCACCAAATTTTTTTACTTTTTTGCCACGTGTGTAGTACTGCCATGTCACCTAACTGGAAAACCAACAGAATATATAACCAGAGGAGATTTCACTAATTTTATTTCTGTAGGGGAGGCAACTCAAATTATGATCTTCGGCAGGGGAGGTAACGCAAATTCCGCCTATTTTAATTTATAATACATATTTTATATCTTGGATGAGATAAATTAAGATATCTATTTTAATAAGGATATTATGAATAAAATACGATTGGTTTTAATATAATTAGATTATGTCCCATTCCTAATCATGTCGTAACCAAACATGAAGTGAGGGAGTGACATTCCTTGAGAATCACATTCCATAAGTTACATTCCCAGGAATCACAATCCCTTCCATAACCAAACACACTCTAAATTTTGCGACTCACTTTTAACCTTGCTAATTCAACAAGAGATTTAGATGATGATTAATTTCGCAACTTTTTCGGATTTGAGTTAGAAAATCCAAGCTCATTGTCTTCCATAGTGTTGTATCCTAAATTCCTCTTCGTTTTTTTCTTCTTTTGTGAAAGATTCTGATACCTAGTTTATTAATTTTTTTAGATACCTAGGAGTCTGTGTCTAATGTAAGAGGTCGATTCTGATTAATAGCTCATAAATTATTGAGTAAAAGTCAAAAATAACTCAGTGTTGTCCGGTAATTTGGGATATAAATAGCGATGGCACGTTAACACTGGGTACAAGAAACTGGGTGCCACAAACTATTTTTTGTATCTCGTTTTATGTCAAAATTATCTTGCAGTATACCCGGTTTTTAGAATACGTCGTTTAATTGGGAGCCCCTAAAAATAATTAGGGGCCCTGACCAATATGTTTCCCACACCAAAAATTATAGGGGCGTTCTAAAAGGTGGCGAAAATACTATTATACCCTTCTCTAATAACTAAACTAAAAATCGTATTAACCCTTAATCTAAGGCCCCCAATTTCATTTCCTATCAAAACTAAAAACTGTTCCTCTCCTCCCATATTCCTCTCTCTGCTCTCTGCTCTCTCCTCCTCCATTAACGACCCAATTTTTTTTCTTCCAACCGATTCATCGTAGTAATCGCGATGCGAAAACTTTAATCGACGATTAACTTCTTCTACAAACATGGCACGTACTAAGCAGACTGCTAGGGAAGCTCTTCAGATCCCTAATTTGGTGGAGGCAGTAAACACTAGGGTTTATGTAAAAGGAGGGACGAAATCAAAAAAGGCGGAATCGGAGAAACATATGGCTCCAATCAGAAGGTATGTGAACTAAAATCCCATAATCTAACTCGGGTTTGCATTAGATTTGATATGTTGATTGAAAAATTAGGTTTTCAACCGGAAAATTGCAGTTACAGTTCAAGGGTCGTTACTCACGATGTGTTTATTCCCTGACGATTTTTCATCTGCATGTTGCTCTTATGAAAAATCGTTAATGTATAGGCTGAAGGGGATAACGACCCTAGAGCTTGTTTTGCAAAAAAATTTCCCTAGATTAGAGTCGTCCTTTTAGTATGTACAATGTTGACGACTCTTGATGACGACTCGTTTTATAACTCAACGACCCTATGCTATGCAAAACTACCTTTCTGTCCAAAATAATTACATGGTCGTTAAGTTTTATATATAAACCATTAACGATTTCATGGCATGACGACCTTTTTTTATATCCTAACGACTATGTACTAAAAAAAACTTCCTCTCTGTCCAAAAAATTGATATGGTCGTCATCTAGAACCATCAGGGTCGTCATCTAGAACCATTAGAGTCGTCATATGTGTTGAAGGGTCGTTCATATTTATCATATTTTGATTGACGACCCTAAATCTGAGACAATGAAAATGATGTCTTATTGGTTTATCTTTTTTTGTCTTTGGACTATTGTAGCAAGACGAAAGATAAGAATCCCCTGATAACTCCTCCTTCAAGACCTTCCCGCCATGATAAATACTTACTTGCCGGTCCATTACACGGAAAACGTCCAAGTGAGGTAGCCTTCTCTATCCGTGAACCCAGAGATAAAGGTAATGAGTCTTCGGATTCGTCGACTTCATCCTCTCCTGTTGTGTCTGCTTCTGGCAGCGATGAGGAAGAAGAACAAGAAGAAATTCTTATGAGAGGTGAATATGCTGTTGATGAGGATGATGAAGATGGTATTGATCGTAAAGGTGGTGATGGTCAAGGTGATGGTAAGGAGGATTTGGAGACTGAGGAGGAGGAGGATGAAGGTAATGATGATGCAGAGGAGGAGGATGATGAGGAGGATGATGGAAATGGTGGTGGTAGTGGTGATGAGGAGGATGATGGTGATGATGGTAAAGGTGATGGTGGTGATGAGTAGGAGGAGGAAGAGGAGGAGGAGGAGCAGCAGCAACATCCGGATGTACAAGCTAAGAAGAAGAAGTCAGGTCCAAATGCACCCAGGTCGAGACACATTCCTGCCCAACATTTGCAGCTGGAACGTCTTCGTGGTGGGAAAGCTAGAGGAGAACCTAAAGATGTCTGCGAATTTCTATTTGGATATA
Organism: Papaver somniferum; assembly: GCF_003573695.1. Taxonomy (NCBI): domain Eukaryota; kingdom Viridiplantae; phylum Streptophyta; class Magnoliopsida; order Ranunculales; family Papaveraceae; genus Papaver; species Papaver somniferum. The sequence goes on from NC_039364.1 coordinate 122,493,752, forward strand.
AGAGCAGTTGGGCTCGTACCATCTATGAGATAATCGTAACAACCGAAACTTTGCTTTTCATATGATTTGTTGATATTAAGTTTCTTATTTATGAATATTAATTGTTTCTCTTTTGTAGGATCATAAGAATGTCACACGTCTTTTTAGACGCCAATCTTCATATGTAATAATGTCAAAATGGCCACTAGAAGGTGAATGTGCAAGAGTGAGAGAGATTGTTGAAAAGTCAGGTTTGTATGCTGGGGTTGAGAAATCCATCATTATGTATGACAAGGTGGAAGTATCATGTTTCACCGAGAGGTTTTATGGTGAAACCGATACATTCCTATTTCTTTTTGGCAAGATGGCAGTGACTCCAGATGATGCAGAACATATTTTAGGGTTGCAAATGGAAGGAAAATCAACCGGTGACAAGTTCAAGAAAAACCTACCTTGGAAAGAAATTTATGTACTCACCTTGAAGTTGTTTGGTTGGGATGAAGCGACGACATATGCGCAATTCGTCCCGGGAAAGAAGTACCCAAAGAAAGAATTCAAGCTTAAGCCCCTTAGAAAGATGTATGTTGGTTCACTTAAGAAAGGCGGAGACAATAATCTCCTCTCTGATTTGGAAGTTCGTGCTACGGCGGCCGCATATCTGTTGTACGCCCTTGGTTCTGTTATATTTCCCGATAATAAAGGAAACAGATTCAGCGTCAACCTTCTTCAGCCTTTGGATCCATTGGACGAGGTGAGTAGGTACTCGCGGGGGACTGCCATAGTGGCACATTTGAATGCACATCTAGCAAAGCCCGGGAACGAACTTCTCAAATTAACGGGAATTTGGCTCTACTTCAGGTAATTGGAGTCATTAGAATTGTTTGGTGCATGTGTGTATGTTGATGGTGGATTTTCAACAAAGGACAAAACCGTAAAATCATGATATTGCATGTTTCTGAGTTGGCTTCAGGCATGTGACGATTCATATTTTACAAAGCATGATGAATACGTTTCCTGAAAGGCCTCCACTAGCTGAGCGTTCAGTGCCACGCATTTCATCATGTCCTCTATGTAGAATAATGTAGTAAGGCGGTTCTCCGTAAGATTGAGAGCAACAACGCCTTCAGGACGTCGGTGACACTCACTGTTCCCTGACTACATGAGAGAGACCCGCCTCTACATAGAAGAACGATTGGGCGGTTCTCCATATATTGAGAGCAACAACGCCTGCAGGACGTCGGTGACACTCACTTTTCCCTGACTATGTAGAGAGACCGTGTACAGATCCAGGCGGTTCTCCGTAGATTGAGAGCAATGATGAGTGCTAAAAAGTGCATATTTCTATATCTTTTTCTTGGCAATTAACTCATCTTTTGTGCTCTAATTCTCCATTTTATCCCATATTCTGTATTTTCATTGTTTTCAAGAATAAATACTTTTCTTAATTAATTTTGTATTTTTAGGTTCTAAATAAAGTTTGGATGGAATTACGGAGCGAAAAGAGCAGAAAAGTGGTGGAAGCCGAGAGGAATTACGCAAGGAAGCCGCGAGGAATGTTGTGCACAAGACCAAAAGGCTAGAAATGGGCTTAACAAGGAAGAATTGTTCTTAAAGAAGATATGGGCTTGGCATACCCAAGGCCCCAAACCCTCACCCAAACCCATTTCCAATATCCATACCCGTTTCCCTTTTTAGACGTCAGATTGGATCATCTCAGCATCCAACGGTCGCATCATCTTCGTGCATCGAAATCTGAAGCTCCTGTCAAACACTATAGCACCTAACTCCATCTTGAGCCGTAAGTTTCGTTGTACTTCCGCATCCAACGGTCGCTTTAAGCTTCCTTCCATCTCGCCGTTAGATCGATCCATCACCTCCACATCCAAAGTCTCATCCTCGCTGTACATCCAACTTGATGTCCCCGCTCAGCACCCGAGCACCTAACACCTATACCCGTCAGCCAAACAGACCTTACCCAATTTTCCATCGACCACCTTCTTCTCCATCTTCTCCCCCATCCCTCTGCAACAGATCCACCAACTCCATCGCCACCACACCCTCGTCTCTGCCAGCCACCAAATTCCACCAAAACATCACAACTACTCCAACCACTAAAACCCATCACCCCCCCCTTTCCATCTAGCTCCCTATTCCATCACTCTCTCACGTTTCTCTCCCTGAAACCCTAAGCGTGGGAGATTGATGAAGTAGGTAACCTAGAGCTGAAATTGACGCATGGAGGAAGTCTAGGAGAGGCAGACGCAAGTGGGTAGAAGTGTATGAGTGAAATTCGAGAAGTATGGGTAAGATTTCGAAACCCTAACTGCCCTGATTTGGGGGAATTTTGGGATTTTTGTGTAGGAACCCTAATTGATTAATTTGAGTATAAATAGAAGGTGTTTTGTGCTGTTGTGGGCATGCCTGGATTAGCCAGAGCACCCTTTGGAGGCCTGGATTAGCCAGTGCTCTCCACTGTTAGGTTTTGTAATCTTCTGTTTTAATTCCAAGTTTCAATTTCAATTACTCTTTATGTTTATCATGTTTACAATTATTGTCAATATGTTCTAATTACTCTTGCTAGGGCTTAGATGAAGCCTGGAGACCTTGTTGGGTAGCAAAATCTTAGTGAACACTCTTGTAGGTTTAACTGAATTAGGATGTTAGTGTTCTTGGTGATTGAAGTCACCTGTGATTGAGTGTGCTGTAAGAAGACACTCAATGCTAGGGGTGAACTAGAGAATTTAGGGACTTAACCATCCACATTTAACTAAAGTAGGGAAGTTATGAAGCTTAGGGATCAAACATCACCTGTGATTGAGTGTGCTGTAAGAAGACACTCAATGCTAGGGGTGATGCTAGTGAGCTTAGTTAATTAACTCTCTATCTATGTATGCCCTGTATTATAGGAAGGCATGAGCCTCCACCTTTGTCCATTAGGGACAAGAGCATAAACTAGATTGATGCTGCCTAGCTAGGCCATAAGGTGAATTCAAATCCCCTAGTGCATTTACTGCTTAGCTTCTCTGCCTTAGGTTCACTGCCTTTGTTTCACTGCGACTGTTACCTTTGCTTCATTGTCTTTATTTTACTTCACTGCCTTGCCTTTGGCTACTGCCTTTGTTCTCTGTTAAGCTTAGAAAACAGTTTAGGAAACTTCAACTTACACACCCTAGTCTCTGTGGATTCGACCCGTATTTGCATTGTTCTACACCTCGACACCGTGCACTTGCGGTATTAGTTTGTAGGTCTTTTAGAAACCTACCAAGTTTTTGGCGCCGCTGCCGGGGACTGGTGCTGTGTAGTTGAAAAAAAAAAAAATCAAAACAAAAAAACAAAAAAAATTTGCTCTTGTTTTGTGTTTTCAAATTTTGCTGTAACTTAACTTAGCTATATTAGTGTAACTGTCTTCACTTAGCCCTGTAGTTGTAACCCAGTTGTCCTGTAGCATTTTAGTACATAATCAGTAGTCATTCAGTCCATCTGTAACTTTTGTTCTATAACTTGTGCATCATTTAGTTATATCTTGCTCTGTTTACTTAGTCTGCATCTCTACATTTTTAGCTTTGCCATGTAGCTTGTGCTCATTAGCTTGTTAGTTTTGTTGCAACTGCACCTGCATTCATTCCATTTAATCATTGCATGTCTGTCCTGTATTTTTGCATCTTAGCATCTGCATCTGCATTTCATTCCATTTCACTGCATCTGCATCTGCATCTGTAGTTTTTAGCATTTTAGCATCAGCATCTGCATCTGCTGCACCACATACATCATTGCATATTTGCATCATTGTTCTTGTATCTTTTCCCTGTGCTAGCATGCTAGTGTAGTTGATATCATTCTGTTCTGCAACTGTAACAATATTGTTGAGTGCATTTGGATACTTTGCCACTGCAGCATTGCAGTTCTTCAATTTTGCTCACTTTGATATTCAACTGCACTCTTCACCTGAACTGCACTGCTTTATGCAGTTCTTCATTCCACTTACACAATTCCCTTCCTTTTTCTGTGTACTGATCACACACATTTAAGTGTGCAGGTAGATGGTGATGTTGCTTAACTGGACAGCAAGCCTAAGAACTGGAAGAGAAGAAGAGAAAGCAAAAGAGAAGAAGAGAAAATCATGGTGTGGCTAGGCTTCAACTGAACAGTACCTGAAAAGCTGTTGCTAGCAGCACTGAGAACCAAAGGCTGTTGTTGTTTAGCTGCTGCTGTGCTGCTTTTGCTGCTGTGGAATAGCTGTTGTGCTGCTGTTGCTGCTGTGGAATTACTGCTAGCTGCTGCACACATGTTGCTGCTACTGCTGCTGGTAGACCAAGGCCCAAGCTGGGCTGCACAAGCTGAGGGAAGGAGCAAAACAGTAAGCCTAAACTCAAAACAGTTTTGTGGGCTTGTATGAATTAGTGTGTGTTTCTGTTTTAGTTCTGAGGGCTTGTAATTTAACTGAATAGTGGGCTTGTTTAAACCAGAAGCTGGGCTTGGTACTTAACTAAACTTTGGGCTTCAAAACACAACCCAATTGCACCACTCTCACTCTGTTTGAAAACCCAACTGGGCCCCTGAACCCAGTTTGTGGGCTTGTTTAAATTTTCTTTGGGCTTGATTCTGGGCCAAGTTTAACTGAATTCTGGGCCTCAAACAAAGTAAAAGCCAAAGATCTCTAAGCCCATTAGCTGGGCTTTTTCCCTAAAAACCAAAAAGTTTTTTCCCATTAAAACCAAAAGGCTTTTTCCCATAAAAACCAAATGTTGTTCATTCCCTTAAAAACCAAATTTTTCCCAAAAAGTCCAATCCCATTAAAAACCAAATTTTCTTGTATAGAGTCTAGTAGATAGTTTCTTAGTTAAATCTTTTGTTTCTTTTGTACATATTTTGCTAATCCAATGTGACTCTTAACTGAAATATGTTGGATTTTTGCCTTGAATAACGGAGTTCTAATCTTGCTTTCGCCGACATCCGGGTATTCTCTTTCCTTTTTCCCTGCTCAGCATGGTCCTATTCGTATGTTGTATTATAATTTTATTCATCTTTTGAAACATTGAGGACAATGTTTAGTTTAGGTTTGAGGGTATAGAGTAGATACCATGATAATATGCCATAATCGAAAAATTGAACTCTTCCTTTTTAAAAAAAAAATAAAAAAATAAAAATCATAAAAATGGAGCTCATTTACCTTGAAATGTTGACTCTTGTGCATGTATGTAAACATAAGGATTCTTAGTCTAGATATTTAGGCACCCTGATTCTAGCACAATTCACATGTGATAAGAAACTTGCACGCGCACGATCTACCAATACATGTATAGCCTCGATCTTCAAGGTGTTTGATAGGAAGTTAGATTGCCAATCACTTTAGAATACTGAATGAGACTTGACTAGATTGTTCTTTGGTTGGCTGGGATAGAAGTTGGAGGATACGTTAAGAAAAGCAACCATAGAATTTGACCGGATGCATTCGATAAGGGCCACCTCTTGCTAAGAGTCATGTAATTATGTTTTTCTTTTTGTTCATGTATCAAAAGTGTCACTATGTTGTAAAGATCAAAGTTATTTCTTAAAAAATAAAAAAAAATAATAAAAATCAGTAAATTCAGAAAAATCAAAAAAATATCAGAAAAAAAAATCAAGTATTTATTCCATGTTTTTTCATGTTAAAGACAATAGTTCTCTCTTGTTCCAAAAATAAAAGAGAGTAATCAATGTAAATAAGAGTCATGTAAAGAGTCATCTTTTTGTTGTAAATAGTCTTGTAATAAGGAAGGAGGGTGCAGCCATCGATGTATAACGCGGGTAAACTGAAATATCACCAACTCATTGGGTGAACATTCACAATTCTCGTAAAGCCGGACAGCTAGCTTGGCTTAGAATTCGGTTCTTAGCCTAAAAACTATCTCTTGGTGATTAGTAGTCATAACTTCAGGTCATTCTAGAAACATGTGTAGATACACTTTACACTCTTATCACGTGTCTTTAGTTGTTATCAGTGCTAGGATTGTGCCTTTGATAGCTAGATTGACATCTCCATTTTGCTGTGAGCTTAAACTGTCTTGCACATGTCACATTTCATGGAATCTGAGCTTATATTTTGTCCTAGAACTTTGTAGGTACGTTCTAAGCAAACCTTCACGAGACTTCAACTCGTCCACTAGGGACACTTAGTGGTTTAAAAGGCTTAGTGCATACGCTAAATGCATTCGAGAGACCAGCGACAGTGGTATAGGTAGGATTTCCTTAGTTTTGTTTTACTTGATAACAAGTAAAATTCAGGTTTGGGGGTATTTGATGAGTGCTAAAAAGTGCATATTTCTATATCTTTTTCTTGGCAATTAACTCATCTTTTGTGCTCTAATTCTCCATTTTATCCCATATTCTGTATTTTCATTGTTTTCAAGAATAAATACTTTTCTTAATTAATTTTGTATTTTTAGGTTCTAAATAAAGTTTGGATGGAATTACGGAGCGAAAATAGCAGAAAAGTGGTGGAAGCCGAGAGGAATTACGCAAGGAAGCCGCGAGGAATGTTGTGCACAAGACCAAAAGGCTAGAAATGGGCTTAACAAGGAAGAATTGTTCTTAAAGAAGATATGGGCTTGGCATACCCAAGGCCCCAAACCCATTTCCAATATCCATACCCGTTTCCCTTTTTAGACGTCATATTGGATCATCTCAGCATCCAACGGTCGCATCATCTTCGTGCATCGAAATATGAAGCTCTTGTCAAACACTATAGCACCTAACTCCATCTTGAGCCGTCAGTTTCGTTGTACTTCCGCATCCAACGGTCGCTTTAAGCTTCCTTCCATATCGCCATTAGATCGATCCATCACCTCCACATCCAACGTCTCATCCTCGCTGTACATCCAACTTGTTGTCCCCGCTCAGCACCCGAGCACCTAACACCTATACCCGTCAGCCAAACAGACCTTACCCAAGTTTCCATCGACCACCTTCTTCTCCATCTTCTCCCCCATCCCTCTGCAACAGATCCACCAACTCCATCGCCACCACACCCTCGTCTCTGCCAGCCACCAAATTCCACCAAAACATCACAACCACTCCAACCACTAAAACCCATCACCCCCCCTTTCCATGTAGCTCCCTATTCCATCACTCTCTCACGTTTCTCTCCCTGAAACCCTAAGCGTGGGAGATTGATGAAGTAGGTAACCTAGAGCTGAAATTGACGCATGGAGGAAGTCTAGGAGAGGCAGACGCAAGTGGGTAGAAGCGTATGAGTGAAATTCGAGAAGTATGGATAAGATTTCGAAACCCTAACTGCCCTGATTTGGGGGAATTTGGGGATTTTTGTGTAGGAACCCTAATTGATTAATTTGGGTATAAATAGAAGGTGTTTTGTGCTGTTGTGGGCATGCCTGGATTAGCCAGAGCACCCTTTGGAGGCCTGGATTAGCCAGTGCTCTCCACTGTTAGGTTTTGTAATCTTCTGTTTTAATTCCAAGTTTCAATTTCAATTACTCTTTATGTTTATCATGTTTACAATTACTGTCAATATGTTCTAATTACTCTTGCTAGGGCTTAGATGAAGCCTGAAGACCTTGTTGGGTAGCAAAATCTTAGTGAACACTCTTGTAGGTTTAACTGAATTAGGATGTTAGTGTTCTTGGTGATTGAAGTCACCTGTGATTGAGTGTGCTGTAAGAAGACACTCAATGCTAGGGGTGAACTAGAGAATTTAGGGACTTAACCATCCACATTTAACTAAAGTAGGGAAGTTATGAAGCTTAGGGATCAAACATCACCTGTGATTGAGTGTGCTGTAAGAAGACACTCAATGCTAGGGGTGATGCTAGTGATCTTAGCTAATTAACTCTCTATCTATGTATGCCCTGGATTATAGGAAGGCATGAGCCTCCACCTTTGTCCATTAGGGACAAGAGCATAAACTAGATTGATACGGCCTATCTAGGCCACAAGGTGAATTCAAATCCCCTAGTGCATTTACTGCTTAGCTTCTCTGCCTTAGGCTCACTGCCTTTGTTTCACTGCGACTGTTACCTTTGCTTCATTGTCTTTATTTTACTTCACTGCCTTGCCTTTGGCTACTGCCTTTGTTCTCTGTTAAGCTTAGAAAACAGTTTAGGAAACTTCAACTTACACACCCTAGTCTCTGTGGATTCGACCCGTATTTGCATTGTTCTACACCTCGACACCGTGCACTTGCGGTATTAGTTTGTAGGTCTTTTAGAAACCTACCAAGAAACAACGTCTTCAAGACTTCGGCAACTCGCTGTCTTCTGACCATACACCTTCGGAATGGGTATGACGCTTTAACTGGATAATATCCCTTCTGTAATAGATTAATTATGCCGTGACATTTACCACTGAATTCCCATAATGATCTATTATTGCTCCTATTCCATGGTCGAATCCACGACCTGATCCCATGGAATGGAAATAACTATTGCTCCTATTCCGTGGTCGAATCAATGGCCTGATCCCATGGAATGGCAATAAAAATTTCTCATATTCCATGATCGAATCCACGACCTGATCCCATGGAATGGAAATAACTATTGCTCCTATTCCATGGTCGAATCCACGGCATGATCCCATGGAATGGAAATAAACAATTGTATCATCTTATTATTCCGATTTCATGATCGCATTTACGGCTAATCTCATGGAATGATAATAGATAATTTTATTACTCCGATTTCATGATCGAATCCACGGGTGGTCTCATGAAATGGTAATATTTAATTACTCTGATTCTATGGTCGAATCCGCGATCCCATGGAATGGTAATATTCGACTCTATTATTCCGAATTCATGGTTGAATACACGGCTGATCCTATGGATTGATAATAAACAACTACTCACTTTTATTACTCTGTTTCATGAATCATTCTCCACTGAATTTCATAAATTAGTAATAAATACTCAACAATCGGGCATCTGGATCATCACCGAGTAATCCCCATAAAATGGTGCAAGTGTACTCGACAATGATGCACGACTGAGCACCCGGATGCACAAATGAGCATTCAAAAATATGGACAAATGAGGAATCCTACGCAAAACAGGAGAAAAATAACAAATAATAATAAAATAATAAGAGGCGCCCAGGGGCCGAGCCCACCGGCCGGCCGGCCGTGGCCAGTCCCATGCCTCTTCCATTATTTTTCCCTATTTTGTTATTTTCATGAACTCATGAAAACTCCTAGATTTTAGCAACTTTCCTTGTTTGAGCAAAACTCATGAATTCTCCATAACTTCATGGATTCGTGAAAAATAATATTATAAAATAAGGAAAGGTGTGTGGGGCCAGGCAACCTAGCCGGCCGGCCATGCCCAAGCCGTGGCCGGTCCCACACCTCACAATCCCTAGATTTTTATAATTATTATTCCCTAAACTCATGAAACTTCTCTGTTTCAACGAAAACTCATGGATTCTCCATAATATCACGGTTTCATGAAAAAAAAATAATATAAAATTAGAGAAAGGCGTGCCGGACCGGGCAACATAGCTGGCCGGCCATGCCCTAGTTGTGGCCGGCCCCGCACCTTGCAATCCCTAGTCTTTTATAATTATTATTTTCCTCAATTCATGAAACTCCTTGGTTTGAGCAAAATTCATAATTCCTTCATATTTTCTCAAATTTTGCTCGAATCATGAAAAACTAAAAGCCAACATGGTCACATGACCGGCTAGCCTCTCGCGGAAATTTTAAATGTTAAAATACTATTATTTTACTATTTACAAAATGTTGATTAATTGAGCATACATGCTCATTCCAACAAAAATCAAGAATTTCAGTCAAGATGAAACTCTTCTGAAAATTCACAATGTTGCTCGAACGCACATCAAAAAATGCTGAAACTTTCAGTACGGAGACACGGACACCACGACAACACGTGCATGCCTTCGTGACCGACCAGAGTCATCCCTAGGGCTTGCACAAAGCCGGTCCCACACGTTTTCATAATTCTGACCTAATTTGCTCAATTGCTCATATTGGGCCCAAACCTTGTCCAACCAACCTGGGGATTGCTCAAACGGCCAACAACTAGTCCCGTGACCACCAAGAGCCGGTTCCGTGCTCTCTTGGTCGGTCCCCATCTTTCATACCTAGGTTTTATCACCTAATGTTGAACCCAGCAATATATCAGTAAATGATGAAATCGGCATTTAATCATCATTCTTTTACCAACTGGTCGACTCAAGACCCTGGTGCACGCTCACTCGAGCATTCGGGAACCACATGGTCGTCCATCATCCCATGTGGTCGGTCCCTCTTCGACCAATTTTCAGCAATTCGTCAAATTGATGAAGGATTGATCGAAAATTAGGGTTTCGAACAAACGCTCCACGAAATCATCATTTTTGAGCAAGTTCAAACACTAATAAATTTATGTTGATCCAGCAATCAACATCTAAATTAATTATATAATATTCGGTAATCTACAAATATTTTTAATTAATATTTTATTGGGTCACGTCACCAATAAATAATTCGTCGAATTGAGCAATACTTGCTCAGTTGCTCGAATATTGATCCAACTATCAATATTCAGTAATTTATCAGTAATTCGTCAAATCGAGCAATACTTGCTCAGTTGCTCGAATAATCCATGTATATTCAGTAACTCATCAATATTCAACAACTCGTCAAATTTACAATATTTGCTCACACGAGCAACATTAATACTCATGAATCACTGAGCATTCGTCAATCATGCTCGATTCAACAAAACTTAGACTCACTGTCTAATCAGTCAATAACTGACTAATTAAAACACGTCTGCCTTGTAGACTCCACGATTTGTGAGACATCAATCACGTCACAAATGGGGGGATATCACTTAGGTTTTGGTCTGGCGGTCAACGGCACGTGGATTCATCCACGACGAGAAATGTGCGTAAGTCGTGCAAACGGTTGAAGGAGTTAGCAAAGTAGTGGGTGCACGATCAGTCAAGTCTCCACACGACATGGAACTGACTTTACCACGATTTCCCACTTTCCCACTCTTTCACTCAAGAAACCGTCACACTTACAGGGATCAATGTGTTCACTACTCTGACAATATAAATAAGTCTCTAAATCCATGATTGAAAAAAAAAGAATTACATCATCAGTAATCATTCATACAGAATTTCTCGAGTAACTACTCTCAAGAATTCGTCAATCTACCAGAACTTATTCGAACTTACTAGTTCACCAATTATTGCAGAAACCTTCAACACATCCACAATCCTTGATCATCATTGATCTCACACAATTCTCAGCTTCCCTCCTACAGACCAACCCATCACCCTCTTTACGACCGAATTGACTCTGGAACGACCATTGACTTGGTTTAGGCCGAAGTCCTAGGGATTGATCTCTCGAATCTAAGCACTCCCTTTGCAGTGCATCTGTGTAAGGTTAGGCAGTCTGCTCGGTTGAGGAGTCTCGACAACACGCTCGTCTCTTCACTTCCCTAAAAAACTAGCGACTCATTTTTCCCCATCTACAGTGTATTATATTTTGTCCCGTATTTTAAGATTTATTGTATTTTTTTATTGTTTTGGTGTTATTTTAGGTGTGGATTTACGAGCATTTCCCTTCATTGATCAAAGACGATGAAGACGTCGAATTGGAGTCAACATGGGACAATAATAAACCAAGAGGAACCCGATACAAGTTCAGTAGGTCTCAGGATAAGGAGGAATCGCAAAAGGAAGACTTGATAGCCATGCGCCATAAATTGGACAACATGACAGCCAAAGAGGTAAACTTTGATCCGTATAAGGGAGATAGAGATGGAGGAATCCAAGATCTCGTATATTACCATGGCCCTTTGTTTTACCCTTATGGATGTTCAATGTATAATCCAAATATAATAATGCGTCAGCTTGGGTATATTCAAGATTCACCAGATGACGATTATGTACCACCATTCAAACATAAATTAGACAAATGCAAGGCGGACGAAAAAACGTTGAATGTTGTTTATGAACCTAAGCCTGAGGCCAAGCATTGGAATGATAGGCATAAGGATAAGAGCAGGGTAGACATATCTTTTGGGGAGCATGTGAATGAAGGTCACGAGGTAAGTGAAGATTACATGCCATGGCACGAAGGCTTCTCTCATCCACGAGTGATAAGTATAGATACTACTACCGGTAAGAGGAGCAATAAAGCATCCTCCCTGGCTTCAACATCCGACACTAGAGATGATTCTACCATTCTTAAGCTTGTGGTAAGTATTCTGCTTTGTAATTTTGTTATTCATTTACCTACAAATATAAGCTTGTTAATATGCATTGGTATTTGAATGCAGATAGAGGGAACGAATGAAGATTCTTATCAAGGCATTTTGTTGCTCGGACGACAAATGAGAAGTGATAGAACCTGAGCGACATCGTAAGTACGCTGATTACTTCAATCACATTGAAAATCCACAAGCGAAGAAAATGTTTGCTGATCTGGCTAAGCAATGTAAGAGGACAAGGAAAACAACTAGCCAACTAAGACAAGAACGTGCTAAACGGGGTGAAGGAAGGGAAAAAAATGATGATGAACAAGTTATCCAAGAAGAAGGTGGTTCTCCAAGTGGCAGCCCAACACAGGGTCCTTCTAAGAGAACCAAGTCATCATCAAGTCAGGACAGTCAGAGAGGTCGAGGTAGTACTCATGGGTGAGGAGATGTTTAATAGTTTGAATGGATGAACTTTGTTTTATTTTTCTTTTAGGATTGTCGACTTGAACTCATGTTTCTTATATACTATGTGTTTGGTTTGGATGGTTTGTTAAAACACTTTTGCTTTGTTAAGAATTTAGAAGGATGTTTAAAGACCCCAGTGCTGACATGATCCCAATGTAAGAGTCGTCATTATTAAGCTGAGCAGGTTGACGACCCTAATACACACAAATTGATATAATTTGGTGATTTGTAAAGTCGTCAGTGTAATATTTTGCAGATTAACGACTCTAACAATATAGAAAGTGTCGTCATCATATTAAACTTGTAAACTAACGAATCATCTAGTACAAAACATCCAGGAGATGAACAAGAAAATGACCTCTTAGAGTCGTTAATATTTTTGTTATCCAAGATTAAAGAGTCTTCATACGTTAATCTGGTGGATTAATGATGTAGGACATCTACGTTTGTATCAACAATCATTGTTGATACCTTACGTCTGTATCAACAATGACTGTTGATCCCTTGCATCTGCTTTAGTTTACTTGCTTTGCAAGTCCTTTACTTTCCTAGTTTAGGTAGAATTTCTTTTATTATCTTTTTAATCGGTCATGCTAGCCTATATAAAGGCTAATCCTTCTTGTTTAGAAAAACCAATCTTATTATCAATCAATCAATATTATTATTGTTTAATACGATTCTCTATCTCTTTTATCTTTTCTCTCATCTCTTTATTATCGTTAATTCTCATCCTTTTATTCTCTTCTCATCCCTTGCAATCTCCGTATTGCCTTCTTCTTACACGTACTACATTAGTTGGTATCAAATACAGAGTTTTTAGATTTTTATCTAGAAACAGATCCATAAACCCGCTTCCGCAAATTCAAAACCATATCCCTATACCAAAAAAAAAAAATAGTTTTCTTATTCTCGTTTTTGATCATGGAAAAGTAAATATGGAGGATCTTTTGCAGCTTAGACTAGAGTTATCAACAAGTATTCATAAATATAAGGAGGAAATAATGAAGAATCGTCGTATAGTTTATCGCCGTGTAGAAGATGAAAGGAAACTAAATAGACTTTATTGTGTCAGAGAAGATGCAAAAGAAAGATTGGAGAAGCTTGAAGAGTACCTGATTACTACCGCTAAACGTGAAAGGGCTGAAATTGAACGTAAAAAACGTGAAAAGTTTGCTTTGGCTGAAGCTGAACGTAAAAAGCTTGCTTTAGCTAAACGTGAATATGACCTTGCTATGGCTAAACTTTCGGGTAAAGCAGTTCCAAAGATATCATCATCTTCTAATACTTCTATAGGTGTTTCAACAACCTCAGTTAACACAAAGAAGATGGAAGTTGGCCTTCCCGTGGAAGGGATTAAAGCTATTTCTGAAGAGAAAGATAAACTTCAGGATAAACAAGTTTCGTCTTCAACTCTAGAGGTTTCATTATCATCTGTGAGTGTTAAAGATATTTTGACTAAAACTGTTCTTGAAGAAGAAAAGAAAGCAGAAAATCTGGTCGACGAAGAGGAGATATCACATAACGGTAAAGATGTTTTGTTATCAACTCAAGAGGAGTTATCGCTTTCTAGTGATTCTACAGCTGTTTCGACCACATCAGTTGGCGAGGAGAATACAGTGGAAACTTTGCAAAAGGAGGAAGAAAATCAACTGAAGAAAGTTTTACATGATTCGTTGGATGATCCGTTAGAGCTTAATGGTGAGTTTTCAAAACTTGTTATACATCAAAATTCAGTTATTCATGATTGTGAATTATGTGCTTTAGCTACGGTTGAAAATACTCAAGTTTTTATTCATGAAAATGCACATATGGACTCTTGCGTAAACCCTAGTAAGACTGTTGAGTTAACTCATGGAAATTATGTTGAGTTCTACCCGTCGACGAGAACAATAAATCATCTGCCATTGTTTTATTCGGTCCTCTATGGATATTGTTTTCGATCTCTTGAAGATATTACTATTGATAATTATTCCGGAAGAATCCGTGATCGAATATTCTCAAACGCCGAGAGAGTATCGTTGGCAAAAGATTTAGAAGCAAAGTTTATAAATAAGACTTCTTTCACTAGGTTTGTTTTGGAACCTGATGGGATGCTTGTACAAAGAGATTGGCCTGACTATAACGATACAGGATGTGCTACTTTCTGTGAAATTGTCCCTTTCGTTCGTTACAATACAATTTGTAGTTTTGAGCGAGGATTTGTATCACATTCATATGCCGAACAAAGTGATGAGATTTGGTTAGGTAGGCGTGTTAGAAGAACAGCATCACAGTGTCATACAAACAACAACACAAAAAGCACAGGATGGACAGTTGCGCATATTACGCATGACGTTACATATGGAATTTTTCATCTCTTTTCGAGACGGGACTATCCACACAAAGTGATGCATACAGTTCCGGTAACAATTTGGATTTTGGAAGCTGCGAGAAATTTGCTCTTCTCCGTGGAAGGACGTATGTAATTCATACTGGAATTATTATATATCTGCCAACCATGATCAATTCAAGTAAGAAGCTGTTTGGAATGCAAGTTTTGAATCATGTTGATAACCAAGGTGTAAGTAATTCTTTTGCTCTCTTGGAATCTCCTATCAAGTCCGTTAAAGAAATAATTAGTTCCTTATCCCAAGGGTTTAACATTAAATCTCTAAAAAGTGATGAAGTTTGTGACAAAGACCACTTTGGAGTTGATACTTTCAGAGGGTACTACGTAAACATCACCGACTTTAGCAGCATACAGAGGCATAACATGTGGTTACCTATTTTACACATTAATTTGGGCATCATTTTGCAGTAGCTGTTCTCGGCATATAGTCAACTGATGGAAACTATTTATTTCAGAGTGTATGTACTTCATGGGGGTTCAAAGCTCTAGACGAGAGGGATACATTAGTCCTGGTTCACGACAAGGTCGAGGAGGACATCTTACTTTGCTATGTGCCCTGTCAGATTTATATTTTTGATCTCTCTTTTGTTCATAAGGGGACAGTCACAGTGGAGGTACACAATTTGCTAGATAACACAATTGACGGCAGACGGTATGTCGAAGATGGAAGACTTGGTTGGTCGATTCCATGCCAAATCAGAAATGCAAATACTGAATTACTGGAATTATTCCAAGTTTTGGAACAGCCCAACCACGAATCATTTGAATGTGTTGTCAAAAGTGTAGCCCAGAATTTGAGAGATGCACATGTTGTACTCTTTATAGTCGCTGTATGCATAGTTAACATTATCATCTTTGGTAACGTGAATATTGTGTTTGACCGAGGAAAATTTAAGCACAACTCTTATAATGTTTTTCTTGGATGCTTCGATTTATGATTTCTAAAGCTACGAGTATTATTTTCGATCGTGGTAAGCCAGTAATCGACGATTCATATTCTGTGATGACAGCTCAAGGCCAAAAGCAATATCTGGAGAGAATCAATTTCTTTTTACTAGCTAACTCGAAGGCGAGTTTCTTTCAAGAAGGGGGACTGATGTAGGACATCTGCGTCTGTATCAACAATCATTGTTGATCCCTTACGCCTGTGTCAACAATGACTGTTGATCCCTTGCGTCTTCTTTAGTTTACTTGCTTTGCAAATCCTTTACTTTCCTAGTTTAGGTAGAATTCCTTTTATTATCTTTTTAATCGGTCATGCTAGCCTATATAAAGGCTAAGCCTTCTTGTTTAGAAAAAACAATCTTATTATCAATCAATCAATATTATTATCGTTTAATACGATTCTCTATCTCTTTTATCCTTTCTCTTATCTCTTTATTATCGTCAAATCTCATCATTTTCTTCTCTTCTCATCCCTTGCAATCTTCGTATTTCCTTCTTCTTACACGTACTACATTAATTAACGACCTTTTAAAAAATGAGGGTTATTTTGGAAATTAGGATTAGAGTTGTTATTAGTTATATTTTATAAGTGGACGATCCAGTTTTGAAACTTTATATTGGAACGGAAATGGATTTTGATTTCATTTAGAAAATAACATTACATCAATCTCGCATTACATAAGAGTTAATATGGGTATTCTAGAATCCGACACATCCAACGTTCGTCGATGAACCTCTTAGCACGTCGGTACAACGTGGTATATTCTTTGTGGTGAATGAACTTACTTTCCCCATTACGAATTCTCCATATCCCATTGAAACGTTCAAGCTGAAATTCAATGAATTCTTAAACTTTAGTATGCGAACTTTTAACGATGAATATTATCGGATTACTTACTTTTTCCCTAAGAGGAGCTTGTGGATGATGTTCGTACACCATATTCCTAACTTTAACATACTCTCGCATTGAACTTTTCATGTAGTTGAATCGAAAAGCCAAGTCTCTCCACTTGCGGTTATTGGGATTCCCGGTTCGCCTGTTAAAGAACTTTTTAACTCTCTTCCAAAACATGGAATAGATTTCATTTGGACGTTCACGAAACGTATTAGCAAATGATTCAACGAGACACAAATCGTCATACGGTTCCCATTCCGCCATTGTCACTAAAATTTGAAGTATTTTGGTAGAAAATGAAATGTTTTGGGTCATTTTCTCAAGAGGAGGGGGTTGTATTTTATAGAAGGAAACCCCAGCGGTCATATTTTTTGAAAACCACAACAATTATCGTTAGGTTGTAAATTAACACATTGACGACTCTGGTGTCGTCAATGTGCTACTTCTAAATGGTAAACGACCCTTAATCAGAATAAAAAGAAACTTCATTTAGTTGAAACTACAGTACATCAAGTATAACATAAATCTTACTCAACAAATACATGTTACCCATTTTCCTGGTGCGAGATTTAACTACCATTGCGGCTTCGATGTGATAAAACGGCTCTCCTCTCCATTTGGTATATGCATCCTGGGCCGCACGCCTATCCCCTTTATTCCTGGCGAAAAACTCGTTGTACTTGGTGCATAATCTCATAACGTGAATCGTCCTATCATGAATGTGGGCCGATAGATAATCATAGCGTAGTTTCTTGTTGTAATTAACGAAAGGACTCCAATCAACTTGACTCCAAAATATATCCTCATGTTGATGTTCTTCGGGAAGATCTTTGACGATGTAATAATTTTTAACCCATTCGGTCTCTTCCTCGACTTGCTTGAATACTTACCGGAGATGGGCTTGTTCTTTGCCTCGTTTTTCGGCTGCGCGCATCTCTTCTTCTTCCTTCGTAGGATAAGTTGATGGAGTGAATGTTTTTTTAGTAGGTCGCATGCTTCTTTTGCGTATTTCTTCTTCCATTGCTAATATTGATTTGGTTGGTCGCTTGCATCTTCTAAGTATGTTTTCCATTGAATTTTCATTTGATGATGGAACTGACATTGACAAAATAATTTACTTTGATCGCTTTCAGTTGTATTTGTTAGTTGATCACCGTATTTATATATACAAAATTTCCCAACGACTCTTTTTTTTTGAGAAAAGTGTATTCACAGATAGTCGTTGAATGCAAACCAAGTGAGGGTTGTTTGTCTGTAATTATACCAATAACGACTGTAAACAAAAAAACATCCAGGAGATGAACAATTTTCTGTGCCATAGAGTCGTTATTATTTATTTTAAAGCAATGACGACTCTAACAGACAAAAACATCCAGGAGATACAACTAATATGGATCTTTAGAGTCATACATGTATATGTATATCGACAATAACGACTCTAAGTAACAAATTAATGGCAGGTACTGGTAGTTAAGCAGTAGTTGTTAAACATTAACGACAGTAGTTGTTAATGATTAAACATAACAGTAAAAAACATTTGTTCGGAAAGATAAAACACATTGTATTCACTATGCATTCTTCAAAATATAAATATCAATGTTCTAGATACAACCATCTTCCAAAAGTATGCTTCAAAATACAAAGCTCAAAATAAACATGTTCAAACCATTAAACACTCGTTCATTCTTTCATTTCATCACCCATGTCAACAAAATCCGGCATCGGGTCCAAAGCATTCCACAAGTTCATGTTGTACTCGTACTGGTTTGTCCACTCCTTAGTGAACTCTCCCAGTGACCATAGACCACCCGTGGCAAAGGACATTCATCAGTTATCTTTAAGCCTATATAATGGTTCATGTTGACATGTGCCATTACAATTCTTATTTTCTTTAGCACCGGATCATACCTAGTTCTTGAGGGTACATACTTACAAGAGCTGCCGGGGAACCCTTTGCTGAATACATGAACGACACAAGTGAATGTTGTTAGAGCATTGCTCGGTCGAACTTGCATGGTGCTATCTCAAGCATGTTTGTCAATGTTAGTGATCAAAACTATAAGTCTTGATTTCTAGTCTACTATAACTAAGGTCTCAGACTAGGATAGAAAGTGTAGTTGGGCTTAAGAACTCCATGGCAATCATCATACAAGACGAAGGACTACTCAAGGAACCGGTAGATCTTCATCGACTAAAAGGTATGTGGAGACTTGAACTTATCTATCACTCAAAAGTCTATTTATCTCCTATCTTGAGACAAAAGTCGTTTTGCTATATAGACTTAGATTATACACATTTGCTATTTCGAGCCGAGTTTATCTCGCCTATCTATTTCTCGAAATATGTGTTGGTAAGCTTTCGCATTAGCCAAGTTCATCTTTACCTAGTGAGGAAAGTCATGACAAGTTTCAATCACTTTGAAAATTGCTTACTTTGACAAAAAATAGTTTGTGAATAACAACTATAGAATATCAATGTCCTCTAAGAATGTTTCAATGATTGAAATGAGAGTTTAGATTATATAACCATTGGAGGATATAAGCATTATTGTGGAAACACATATATGTATGAGTCCTTATTCCTTGAACCGAAGTTTGCGAACTTTGTTGATCAAGAGAACCGGAATGGTGGCGTGAGCCAAGTCCGCGAACTGGCGAAAGTTCTCGACCCGAGAAATTCTGTCGGAGTTTGTGAACTCCGTCCGGGAACTTAAGTCCACGAACCCAGTCCGCGAACTTGAGTAGGTTATATCTAAAAACGATGTTTGTGAACTTATTCTTATATAAACTAAGGAATGCAAATTTCAAATCGTGGCTATATAGTTCATGAACCGATTCGAGTGAATCAAATCGTTTTTGCTTCAATTGTGTCTTGTGTAGTTACATAAGATTTCCTTGCAATTGAACAACTCTCTTACTAGTTCATTTGAGTCACTTGAACTAGTTATGGTGAAGAAAAATATGGTTGATATGAAAGTGATCATATGGCTAACCATTTGGTTGACTATTGTTGAACCAACAAATGTACAAGTTTGGGTACGGTTACACAAGCCTAGAAACGTGCATTTCATTTGTGTATAACAAGCTAGTTTTTGATCTAACGGTTGAAAGATATTAGCATGAATCTAATCAGGTTTTCATATAACAGTGAATATTGAATGCTTTGTTACCAAGCTAACATTGATTGCAAACCCTGATTTGAAAGACTATATAAGGGAGAACTCTAGAAACTGGGAAACCTAATCCCCTTACCTTCTGTGTGATATTAGTTGTGTTAATCTAGAGTCGATTCTCCTTTAACCTTTGGTTTCTTCTTCTAGACCAGGTTAACGACTTAAAGACTTCATTGAGATTGTGAAGCCAGACCGATACTACTTTCTTGTAGTTGTGTGATCTGATCTTGTTATTTCTATCGTACGAGTACAATTATAATAATTGGCTTAAGATTGATATCTCCGATAGGAAAGATATAAAAGAAATCACAAACACTTCGTCTTATCGTTTGTGATTCCACAATATCTTTTTTCGCTGTGTCGATTAAGATTATTGTGAGGTGATTGATAATACTAGGTTGTTCTTCGGGAATATAAGTTCGGTTTATCAATTGGTTCCTATTCACCTTGATTTATCAAAAGACGGAACAAAACTCGTAGGTATATTCGTGGGAGACGTATTTATCTTATACCCTAGACTTTTCTGTGTGATACAGATTTGTTTATTAAAGTCTTCGACTTTGGGTCGTAACAACTCTTAGTTGTGGGTGAGATCAGCTAAGGAAATCAAGTACGTAGCATCCTGCTGGGATCAGAGACGTAGGAGCATAACTGTACCTTGGATCAGTGTGAGATTGATTGAGGTTCAACTACAGTCCAGACCGAAGTTAATTTGGAGTAGGCTAGTGTCTGTAGCGGCTTAATATAGTGTATGTTCAATCTGGACTAGGTCCCGGGGTTTTTCTGCATTTGCGGTTTCCTCGTTAACAAAATTCTGGTGTCTGTGTTATTTCTTTTCTGCATTATATTTTGTTATATAATTGAAATATCACAGGTTGTGCGTTGTTCAATCAATTAGAAAATCCGACCTTTTGGTTGTTGATTTAAATTGATTGGCACTTGGATGTTGGTCTTTGGTACCATCCAAGTTATCTCTCTAGTATTTGATAAAGACTCACAGATTTCTATTTGCTTGAGTGTATATCAAATCGAGAGATTGAGATATAAACTCTTTGATATACTTTTTATCTAGATTGAGTCTAACTGTCTTGTTGATTCTTTAGAAAGTATATTGGAGTTTGTCCATATAGATTACTAAGAGAAATATTGGGCGTGGTTGTTGTACCCCCACTTTTTCAATTGGTATCAGAGCAGGCAAACACGTTCAAGACCTTACAAGTCTGTGTTTGTAGCGATCTGACTCTATGGACAGAGGTGCTATCTCAGTTAACGTACCACCAGTCTTCGATGGTTCAAACTACCCATAGTGAAAAGTTGTTATGCACGTTTTTCTTCAAGATCACGACTTTCGAGTGTGGGTACATGTTATTAATGGCTATGATCCTCCGGTTAATACAGAAGGTGATGTATCTATACCTATGGATGTTGGTAGTTATAGTACAGAAGAAATTCTTGCTGCAAAGCAAAATTCTGAAGGCTTAAATGCTATCAGACAGGCCATTACTCCAGAACTTCAGCACTATGTGTCTACTTGCACTAAGTCTAAAGATGTCTGGGATATCTTAGAAACTACCTTTGAAGTCAACAGATACGTTTCTAAGAAGTATACCATCGATGGAGGAAATAACCTCAACACTCTTTCCGAAAATATTCCTTTTGGAAAAGTAAGAATTCCTGATCAAAATTTTGTTCAAACTGTTGAATTCAATGTTGTTTTCGACACAAGTAAATCCTCTACCATGTCTTGGGATGATGAATGTTGTTCAGATGGTATCTGGTTTGAAAAACCATTGATAACAGAAAAGATCAAAGAATTTGTAAAAAGAAGCATTAGACGTGACAAACATCTTTTGTCTGCCTTCAATGCTAATGATTCCGTGAAAGAAAGATCTCTTAGTGTCAACCGTTTGAATACGATTGATGGATGTGATGAATCCTCAGCTCTTACAGCGGAAACATCCACATACTCAAGTTCTGATTCAGAGTTTGAGTCTGACACAAAGATTTTCGAATTCTTGAATAAAGAGATTCTTCAAGAAAATATTAAATTAAAAGCTTTGTTGAAGAAACTAGAATCATTAATCTAGGTGAAAAATATTGAGATAGACTGTCTTAATGATAAATTCACCAGAACCATTGCTCTAAAGGAAAAAGAGATTAATACTCTTAAAGATGATCTATAAAGATGTCTGGAATCTCTGACAAGATCTCAACAATGTTATTTGATCAGAAGTCCTTTGGAAACATTAATGGTTTAGGATTTAAAAGCAAGTGTGCAGACATTGTTAACCCCGTTGCTTCTATTGATCAGGGAAAAATAAAGGTTGACTATTGTGTTAAACAGAAGGCACCTCAACAAGACAAAGGAGCCTTGATCTGTTCGTTTTGTGGACACGCAAATCATGCTCAAACTATGTGCTGGAGATTCAGAAGGAGCAATAATAATCTCTCTAAACTGCAGAAGAACATGCAAAAGATGAGTCTGGATAATCATCGTGGCTCCCATAAAACCAGTGTTTCCAGAATCAAAAGAGGTAGGAATTCTGTTTACACGACAAACCTTGGTAAATCACTATGTGATAAACAAGGAGAGCGTTTGGCTCACAACGTCTCCATCTAATGCTAGAGACGTTAGCATCCTCATCTTTAACTTGAGAAAATGGGGTTCTGCGTATTTGTGGCTCAAGTTGTGTATTTATCGTTGTTAAGAAAATTTTCTCCTAACAATATAAATATTAATTCTCTAAACTACGGAAGACTTGTTCTTCTAGGGTTTATACGCTCACTAGTCTATTTATTTCATTTGTAGACTTTTTCCTTTCTTCCCTAAAAAGATACAGTTTCATGGCTCCTGTAACTAGAGGCATCACAAGCAGAGATGCAGTTGAAGCAATCAATGTGTATCTTTGTAAGGGAATCTCTTCCTCAAGGGTGAAGAAGGTGAAGACTACAAATTGTAGAGAAGGTTCTTTCTCCAACTACCTCTTGTCTTTTTATCATCTTGATGATAACTTCAGGTGTTTGGTGAAAGACTTCATCAACATAAGAAACAATTTAAAATCTCAAATTGTTTCGTCTTTAGAAGAGATAGCTCACTATGAACAAATGTTGTCTCTTTCAAAGAACACCTTGTGTGAGCTAAAGAGAGAACTTAGTGAGTTGAGTGATATTTCTGAAGATTTGGAGGAATTGAAAGATCCCATAATCAATGGGTTTTTCAATAAAGAGAAGGAATTCTCTGTAGAGGCTCTAAGAAAGATCTACAACGACTAGTAAGTCTTCGAA
Organism: Papaver somniferum; assembly: GCF_003573695.1. Taxonomy (NCBI): domain Eukaryota; kingdom Viridiplantae; phylum Streptophyta; class Magnoliopsida; order Ranunculales; family Papaveraceae; genus Papaver; species Papaver somniferum. The sequence continues at coordinate 122,517,084 of NC_039364.1, forward strand.
TAAGAATTATGTTTTCTTGTTTTTGTTAGAAGAATAACTAGAGTTTGGAATAGCCATTATTGTGATTACACATAGCTATGTCCAACGTTTTCATCTTCATGTGTTTAGATTTATTGGTTTAAATTCTAAATTTGTTTGGAAGATGATTTTTGCAGTATTAATCTTTTTGGTTTATATATTGCAATATTGTTATGGGATATGTGTGTTTGCGTCCGTGAACTATGATTGTCCCATACCTTGTCAAAAGTAAAGTCTTTCGTATGTCAATATGCATGTATTGATAAAAGAATGAATAGACTTTTGACAAATACAAAAGTTAAGCCTATTGTGTCAATTATTGATGGAAGATAGGTTAAAATCTTTTGTTTTCAAGGATTATGTCTATTGAATGTCGTTATGCGAATAGTGATGGAAAATAGAATGAATCCTTGTGTATTCCGCAGTATTGATCTTCCCCGATCCATATTTTATGTATTACTGTGAGGCTCCGTAAAGTGTCTTATGTTGAGCGCTAAACGGCCAAGTTGATTATTTTTATGATTAGCTTAGTTGTTGTTCCGTGAGATACTTTATGTCGAGCACATTCAACTAAATTAATCATCTTGTTTGGTTATTTAATTGTTGCTCTGTAAGTTTTCTTATGATGAGCATGACCAATTAAATTGATTACTTTTGTGATTAGTTTGGTTGTGTATTTCGATTAGATTAATTATGGGTTCTCTTGTGATTAATCTAATTGTATATTTTTGAGTCTCCATAAGTTCACTTATGTTGAGCATTTTCGATTAAATTAATCATGGGTTCTCTTGTGGTTAATTTAATTGAGTATTTTGGATTCAAATTCATACTTGTATGTGATTTGTTATGTCCAAAGAAATCCTTCTTTTCTTTCGAAATTAAGGTCGCTTTTGTTGTTCTTTCGGGAATGACATTTTATGGGGGAGAGTTCTTAACTGAACTTATGCTTAATTGTCAAATCTTTGTGGGGAGTGCGGCTGTGGAATATTATAGGGATTATCTCGTATCTTTATAAACTCCTTGATGAATGCATTTAGTTTTGGCTATATGATTGCATCTAAATAAGATGATATGTGTTTCTTTCTTTTGGTCATGAAATGTCTCTTTCGAAAATTTCATTAGGATCCCGTTCTTGTACCTTTGCCAATTTTATTGACAAAAAGTGGGAGGATTAATATGTAGTTCACACTACAAATACATATGATTTTCGGATCATTATGTAAGGGGGAGTGGTTTCCATGTGAGATGGAGTATTGACTAAGGGGGAGTGATACATATCACCATAGTATTTTTGTTGAATTTGTGATACAATTGAACTTTGACGCTGTGTAATGATACTATGATACTGTATAACAATGATTGAGAACTCTTGTTTTCTCGTTGTTATAGCTACGGATTTTCAACAACGATGATGCTGAACTTACAACCTTTGGGATCATTGGAGTACTTGGAAGTGACGAAGATTTTGAGTAATGTTGAAGATTAGACATGTGGAATAGGAGCTACAAAAGTTAACTTATTTATTTTTTGCATTCCATATGTATTGATAGTTTTGTCACTAAAATTGACAAAGGGGGAGATTGTTAGAGCATTGGTCGGTCGAACTCGCATGCGCTGCTATCTCAAGCATGTTTGTCAATGTTAGAGATCAAAACTATAAGTCTTGATTTCTAGTCTACTATAGCTAAGGTCTCGGACTAGGATAGAAAGTGTAGTTGATCTCAAGAACTCCATGACAATCATCATACAAGACGAAGGACTACTCAAGGAACCGGGCGATCTTCATCGACTAAAAGGTATGTGGAGACTTGAACTTATCTACCACTCAAAAGTCTATTTATCTCCTATCTTGAGAAAAAAGTCGTTTTGCTATATAGATTTAGATTATACACATTTGCTATTTCGAGCCGAGTTTATCTCGGCTATCTATTTCTCGAAATATGTGTTGGTAAGCTTTCGCTTTAGCCAAGTTCATCTTTACCTAGTGACAAAATTCATGACAAGTTTCAATCACTTTGAAAATTGCTTACTTTGACGAAAAATAGTTTCTGAATAACAACTATAGAATATCAACGTCCTCTAAGAATGTTTCAATAATTGAAATGAGAGTTTAGATTATATAACCATTGGAGGATATAAGCATTGTTGTGGAAACACATATATGTGTAAGTCCTTATTCCTTGAACCGAAGTTTGCGAACTTTGTTGATCAAGAGAACTGGAATGGTGGCGTGAGCCAAGTCCGCGAACTGGTGGAAGTTCTCGACCCGAGAAATTATGATGTAGTTTGTGAACTCCGTCCGGGAACTTAAGTCCACGAACCCAGTCCGTGAACTTGAGTAGGTTATATCTAAAAACGATGTTTGTGAACTTATTCTTATATAAACTAAGGAATGCAAATTGCAAACCGTGGCTATATAGTTCATGAACCGATTCGAGTGAATCAAATCGTTTTTGCTTCAATTGTGTCCTGTGTAGTTACATAAGATTTCCTTGCAATTGAACAACTCTCTTACTAGTTCATTTGAGTCACTTGAACTAGTTATGGTGAAGAAGAATATGGTTGATATGAAAGTGATCATATGGCTAACCATTTGGTTGACTATTGTTGAACCAACAAATGTACAAGTTTGGGTACGGTTACACAAGCCTAGAAACGTGCATTTCATTTGTGTATAACAAGCTAGTTTTCGATCTAACGGTTGAAAGATATTAGCTTGAATCTAATCATGTTTTCATATAACGGTGAATATTGAATACTTTGTTACCAAGCCAACATTGATTGCAAAACCTAATTTGAAAGACTATATAAGGGAGAACTCTAGCAACTGGGAAGTCTAATCCCCACACCTTCTGTGTGATACTAGTTGTGCTAAGCTAGAGTCGATTCTCCTTTAACCTTTGGTTTCTTCTTCTAAACCAGGTTAACGACTTAAAGGATTCATTGGGATTGTGAAGCCAGACCGATACTACTTTCTTGTAGTTGTGTGATCTGATCTTGCTATTTCTATCATACGAGTACAATTGTAATAATTGGCTTGAGATTGATATCTCCGATAGGCAAGATATAAAAGAAATCACAAACACTTCGTCTCATCGTTTGTGATTCCACAATATCTTTTTTCGCTGCGTCGATTAAGATTATTGTGAGGTGATTGATAATACTAGGCTGTTCTTCGGGAATATAAGTCTGGTTTATCAATTGGTTGTTGTTCACCTTGATTTATCAAAAGACGGAACAAAACTCGTAGGTATATTCGTGGGAGACGGATTTATCTATTACCATAGACATTTCTGTGTGATGCAGATTTGTTTATTAAAGTCTTCGACTTTAGGTCGTAGCAACTCTTGGTTGTGGGTGAGATCAGCTAAGGGAATCAAGTACGTAGCATCCTGCTGGGATCAGAGATGTAGGAGCATAACTATACCTTGGATCAGTGTGAGATTGATTGGGGTTCAACTACAGTCCAGACCGAAGTTAATTTGGAGTAGGCTAGTGTCTGTAGCGGCTTAATACAGTGTGTGTTCAATCTGGACTTGGTCCTGGAGTTTTTCTGCATTTGCGGCTTCCTCGTTAACAAAATTCTGGTGTCTGTGTTATTTCTTTTCCGCATTATATTTTGTTATGTAATTGAAATATCACAGGTTGTGCATTGTTCAATCAATTAGAATATCCGACCTTTTGGTTGCTGTTTTAAATTGATTGACACTTGGATATTGGTCTTTGGTACCATCCAAGTTATCTCTCTAGTATTTGATAAAGACTTGCAGATTTCTATTTGCTTGAGTATATATCAAATCGAGATATTGAGATACAAACTCTTTGATATACTTTTTATCTAGATTGAGTTTGACTGTCTAGTTGATTCTCTAGAAAGTATATTGGAGTTTGTCCATACAGATTGCTAAGCGAAATATTGGGTGTGGTTGTTGTACCCCCACTTTTTCAAATTTGTCCGCTATAAGTTGGGCACCAAAAGGAATTTGCATCCAAAACTTATAACCGGCCGTCTTCGTCCCCTTTCGCCATTTGACGTTGGAAACCAACTCCTTGAACTTCATTTATTTCTTTTTTGAATCTCCTTCCATGATCATTGTTAGATAGATTTGCTTGTCCTCAACGAGTTTTGCGGACATTTTTTTTTCTTGCAAATTCGATTTGGGTGAGTTTTAGTTTGTCAGCCTCATCGAAATGCCCTAACTGTCCGTTGCATCATGGTAACCACAATTGCCATCTCCGTCAACGTCGTCTGGATAAAGGTGATCCAAGATGACGTAAGGAAGTTTATCGGTATACTCTTTAATCAAAGTGTAAGCAACACGATGTGGTCTTCCTTGGGAATCTCTAGGGGTGTACGGGTAACCCTTTACTCCTCTTATCGTCACCATTCCGCTCGTTTGGATTTGCTGGGTACCGACTGTATGCTCAACAACATCCATATGCTCCTTTTCTTTCACTTGTATATGACTTTGGGCGACTAATTTTTTTTTTGGCCGACCCCCTTTCTTGGGAATGAAAGAGTTCTCATACTCATTAATTTCCTCCTGGACATACTCATGGCGACACGGGTCTCTTGTGCAACTTTTGTCTTTATTCATAGTTTCCCTAAATGACATTTTAGTTGTCGGACGCCCTGGTGGTTTTTGTTTTATTGGATCTTGTTATACCCCCAAGCTCTTACAGGACGCCGACCACAAGTTAGAAACCGATATTTGTCTTCATGCACAATTCATATTTCGGTATTTTTCGTTGATGTACTTGCCAATCTCCAAGTCTCTGAATTCTTGCTCAGCGTCTCCTGTAGGATTTGGGGTGAATGAAAGTTGCTGCCAGAATTAATCGACATCTCCAAGAGGAATGATATCTTTGTACCTACCAAGTTTATGTTTACACGGGAGCCCGAGCCATGTCTCGTTTGTACAATAACACTTCATCACCTTTCCAGCGGCCGTATTGGCTCTTAAATTTATAAGTTCTTCCATCATATGGATTATTGCGCACCATGATACTTGGTGTGCTACCCCCGTAAAAAATCTTTGTCTTCAATGTATTGCATTAGAAAACGGTCTTTACTTATCTCCATCTGGCCCACTAATTTTCTTAAATCATTCTCCGTGTGCTCGTGAATAGCTTCTTGTACCGTAACTACCCCACTATTATTCTCTTCCATAATTTTTTCAAACGTCCATGAGACTGCTTTGCAATACTTATAGACTCATTTTTGAAGTGCTTGTATCTATTGGTCCATGCATAAACAAACTTCTCCTTCCAAGGATTCAACCATGTATTCAGGAAATACTCGACAACCTTCTTATGATCTGTGCTCCAATCATCAATAAACTTCTGCAAGTTAGAATAATACTTAACCTCGGTCTTCGAATGATCCAAATGGTCCCGATCTTTCAAAAAATCTTTCCATAGATCCCTCTCTTCATCGTATTTTTCCTTTTCTTTCCTTTTCTCTTCCGCTCGCTCATTTTTGGAAAGTTGACTTAGACGCTCGTCTTCCTCCTTCGAATGTTGATTACCCTTCTTAGTATGGATATTTTGGATTTGATTCTTGCAATTAGAAAAAAGATTGGTTTGGATGTGCCACGTACAAAGAAAATTTTGAGCTAGTGGAAAAACTTGACGGGCGACACTCATGATTGCAAAATCCTTATCCGTAAATATAACCTGCGGTGTCTCTTGGCCACGGTAAATCAACCTCACTTGTTCCAACGCTCAAACATAGTCCTCTATTTCTTATTTTTCCATAAAGCACCATGCCACAATGAATGATTGTTTATCCGAAGTATGACTCACCGCGTTCAACATGGGCATGTTATACCTGTTTGTCTTGTAGGTGGAATCTATGAATAGAACCTGGTAAAAACACTGAGCCAAATCCACCATCCTTGGGTGCGCAAGAAAAATATGAGTCGCTTTGTCTCCCAGACCAACTTTTGTTTGCATGGCGTAGTTAAGTTTTTCTGCTAACCACTCAGATTGTTGCATAATTAATCTACCATCCCATTCGGTTTTCTTGATTGTTGCTTTGGAAGCGTAGATTATGGAAATGGTAGACAAGTTATCCTTATCTTCCGCCCTTATTGAATTTAGGATCTTAAGAGGCCTACATCCCTTCATCTGTCGAACCTTCTCCATTTGATGCGGTTTCAACCGGGCATATGCAAGGTGTCCATATAAACTTTTAGGTGGAGGACGGTTGTGACGACCGTCCGGAATACTATCCAATCTCCATGGATCAGTTTCGTGATGCCTTTTGAAATAAATCCTGAACGGGCATCCACATTTCTTCGACGCAGTTTTGTAGACCCTAGTCGTCTTCTTCTCATATTTGTAATTCTTACCTTTGTGACTTTCTCCCTTTTCCCCCCTCTCTCGCATACCATCTCCATCTTCTTAAAATCGACGTGTTTGCTTTGAAAAGCCACACACATCTTCTCTTTTGCCTTTGAGATAAGCCATTCCTTGGCCTGAGCCTTGTGTTTCCATGTCTACATTCACCAAAGAAATTACACATCCATGAGATCACTAATTAAATAATTTAAAATTAAATATAACTAAACGGTTAAGGGAAACGTACCAAATCAGTCATATAGTGTTGGGAGGTATCTGGACCCATAGTAGAGACTGGTTCTGGTTGAGAGCTTGGTTGCACCACCAACTACAACATAACACAAAAACTTAATTATAGGGTCGTCACTATTTAAAATAACACCATGACGACTTTTCTGTCAATTAACCTTGGCAACTCTAGAGTCATCACTTGTGGAACTTGCAGATTGACGACTCAGTAGCCTAGAAATTCTGGACATTCTTATATTGACTAGGGTCGTCAGGGTTGTTTTTGCAGGCGAACGACTAATCTGGTACAAAATGACGACCCTAACAGTATGATAACGACTCTTTACATACAAAGCCACACAATTATGTTCAGTTTTTTTAGACAGTCGTTAGGTTATAAATATCGCCAATGACGACTCTACATGCAGTTATTGCAGAATTTGAAAATCAAATTTATGTTTGATTCCTATGAGCAGTTATTGCTTTTTTTTTGAAAAAAAGTAACGGTTTTATTCAAAATAAACTAGCCGTTGGATACATTTTTCCTATAAATAGAGACTTACCTCTTCCAAACTTATTCACCCATCACTTTCCATCTTCCCAAATCAGTCACCCATCACTTTCAAACACTACAAATGGCTCCAACTCCGTTCAATAATCAAGAAGATGTTGTTATTGTTAGAGCACACACCACTTTCACGAAGCACGACTTTGAAAGAGCACAATGGGTTTCCAGTAACCAAGACCCAACCATAAATCCGTACCTTAACATGGATCAAACATCCAATGCTTGGTGGAAACGTGTATTTAAGGTTTTTAAAGCACTAAACGGAAATCGTTATAGAAGGACGCTCCAGCAGATAAAGGAAAGGTACGATTATTTATACAATGAATGCGTATTGCTGAGAGACGAATTGGAAGCTCGGGCTGACGCTCTTCCCAGCGAACCTTGAATGGATAAATTAAGTTTGTGAATCAATAGGCCGTTCATAAAAAATTATTTCTTTGGTTATGTTTATTCAACAATGCTAACTTATAAAAAAATTATTTTTCCAGTACTCTTTGGGTCGGAGCCAATACGAATTAAAGTACAACCATGAGTTTTTGTACGAGGACTGCTATAATCTCTTGGAGGAAAGCGAATGGCAATTCGCCGCATATAATTAAACTCGTTTAGGTTTTCAAGCGCAATGTATTGAAATATTTTATGTCTTTTCCTTCTATTTTATTTCATAGTACATGTATGTTTTTTTCCGATTCAATAAAATGAGTTCAAATATTTGTTCAGTAAATATTCCCAACAAGGGTCGTCAGAGGTTTTAAATATATCAATGACGACTCTAAATTTTATTTTAAATATTTGGTAAAGTCGTCAGCCAATAAACATAACAGAAAGACGACTCTTTTGATGTGCAAGAGTCGTCACTTTGTTAATATATCTTCTAACGACCCATTTAGCAGTTATTGCAAATTTTGAATTCAACCAATGTGGTTGAGTCGAGCAACGGTTATAAATTCAAAAAAATGACTGTTGGGTCGTTAATTCCTATAAATAGAGACTCATATATCACCAATTCCTCACCCAAGCCATAATTATCAACCTTCACATTCATTCTCACTCATTATATATTCATCCAAGGGGAAAAAGAAGAGGAAACACCATGACTACTCCCTACACTTCCGAAGAGAATTGCGCCATTGCAAGAGATTGGTTGACAGTCACAAACCACTTTGAAGATCTAGGAAAAGACAATGATCAAACATCGAATGCTTGGTGGAACCGTGTATTCATCGTTTTTGTGGCATTAGACGGAAATTGTAACTCAAGGTCTTTGAAACTCGTCAAGGAACGGTTCGAGGAGATAAAATTGAAATGTGATGCTTTCAAAAGAGAAATCAAGGCCGTAAGGGAAGCCATGCGTGCTATAAGAGTAAGTATTTAAACAAGAGGTAAAACTTATCAAAAGCTTTGAAAAATACTAACTAAGTTTTTGTTTTGCATTTTCAGTTGGGGAAGGCGTATGCCCGATACGAGGTGTTTCGTGGAAAAAAGTTTGAGTTCGACGATTGCTACTTCATCTTGGAAGGCACTACCTATAATTACAACCTTTATGGTTAAGTGTTTAAGTGCACCGTTATTATCTGTTGTTTTTCATTTCCTTCAATGCAACGATATGCAAGATGTATGCCTTTTACGATTCAATCAAATGATTCTATGAAATCAAAAATTATAAAAATTTGTTTGATAGGGTCGTCATTGAGTATCACTACATATATGACGACTCTAAGGTATACTTTAAATGGTTGGTTAGGGTCGTCATTTAATGGGAATACACAAATGACGACTCTAAGAGTTATATTTACAGAAGTTTTGGGTTTTAGAGTCGTTTGGGTATAAACAAACCAAATTAACGCCTCCAACTGGCCTAGCTATCCGGAGTCGTCATTGTTTATCACACCAACCTGACGATTTTTCATAACCTGGAAAAGTTGCAGGTTTGAGTCGCCATTGTTGGTTTTAATAAAATGACGACTCCATAGAGTCGTTTGGGTATAAAGCCCCGACAATAACGACTCTGACACTGAGTTGTTCCATAGTGGTGATGATTCGACCACTTGGAGCAACAAACAGACAAATCGAAGGGTATAAGATGTTTACGTGATTTTTTTGAGCTTCGGGTTCCTCATTTTGAGAGTTGGTTCCTTCATTTTGAGCAATGAGATCTTCATTTGCACCATTATTGATGGCTTCCTCTATTAACATCTCTTCATCAAACATCCGATCCATATGATTAGTTGAGACAATCTCACTATCAACACAATCATGTTTGTTATTTGAAGCTTCACCAACATCATTTCCTCCACTAGAATCACTCATTCAAAAAACCCTAACTTTTCCCCCCAAAACTCAACTTCTCCTTCTCCACAACACAAAAACACAATTTTTCCTTTATCAATTTTTTTCCCTAAATCTGATTTTAATCTAACTAAAATAATTAACAACTTAATTAACACTAATGACTTAGGGGTAATTTAGCCATTTCAAAAAAATGGGATAAGGGATAACCCATATTGCTATTTCATGACCTTTTTTTGTCCTGTAGTGCAGGACCCCTAATTTTTTTTAGGGGCCCCAATTAAACAAGGTTAGAATAGTGCACAAATTTGAACTTTTTTTTTTTGGAAAGGGGAAAAGAAAAACAAAACAACCTAGCCTAGATCGTACTGCTCACTCTCGATGAGGTGAACAATGTCTAGGGGGGAAGAAAGCCACACATTTGAAGTGTGAGTATCTGCAGCTAAAGATGCAAGACTATGTGCCACATTGTTGGCATTTTTTCTAACAAATCTAAACTCCACCGAGTTAAAACGTTTCAGATCATCTCCGATCTTCTAACAGTGTTGTGAATCCTCCAGTTATGTTGATAGTGCTTGTACCTCAGAGCATTGATGACATTCAGAGAGTCTCCTTCCTGAATAATGTCTTTGAAGCCTTTACTAATCCCCAGCTCCACTGCCAAGCTTGCACTGTATGCCTCCGCTTCAACTGTTGTGCAATAATCCAGAGTCTTGTTTTGACAACCCTGCACTTTGGAAATTCTATTTCTGGTAATAACCCCACATGCAAAGCCTCTTGGTCCTGCAGCTCCATCAAAATTGAGCTTAATTTTCTCTCCTTCAGGTGGTTCCCAATACTCCTTTGAGCCTCCAGCATGTCATTTTCATTTGGCTGCACTTCATCAATCTCCACTTCTAACTTCATATTGTACCAGTACATAGCCTCATGAAGAACCTCCCTCACATTGAATTCCTTCTTACTAAAGACCACATCATTCCTCCCTTTCCAAATTTCCCAAAACACACACAGACCCATTCTCAATTTGGCATAGTCCCCCCCTTCCTCCATCCACTCTCTGATGATGTCTTTAACTGAAATATTTGGACAGCCTGACTCAGTTGGCAGTACAATAAAAAATGCTCCAAATACTCAATACTTCTATCACATAACCTGCAGTCATCATTTATGCCCTGAATATGTTTCTTTATGTTGCCAGCTACCGGGAGTCCATCTTTGAGTATTCTCCAGCCAAATATGTGTATTTTCGGAGGAATATTTTTCACTTTCCAATACTTTTTCCAAGAAAACTCATCATTTGTTGAAGTTGAGGGGATTCTGTCATGTAAGGTTTTAAGGAAGGATTTAGTACAGAAATCACCTCTTGGATGGTGAATCCACAACATTTTATCAGTATTCCTCTCCTCTGGCTCCTCAGGTATGTGTATCTCCATAATTTTGGACACTTCAGTTGGGCTGAATAGCTGCTGCATCTTGAGTTCATTCCACTTCCATTCTCCTTGTACTATGAGATCTTTCACCTTCTTTGATCTGGAATCTTCATTCTCCCTTCTCTCTGGTTTCATTGTAGGAATGCCTGGAATCCAAGGGTCATTCCATATATCTATATTTTCACCATTCACAACAGTCCAACAACAACCCACTCTCATGTCTTCTCTAACCTTCATCATTGTTGTCCATGTGGCTGAGCATCCATTTTGTTTCTTCACTTCCCAGAAATTCCCATTCCTCACATATTTAGCTTTCATGATCTGACCCCAAATACAGTCTTCATCCACCAAGAATTTCCAAACTAATTTAGCAGTCATTGCCATATTCAATTGCTGCAGTGATCTCACCCCCAACCCTCCCTCCTCCTTTTCCATCTCAAAGATGTTCCAGTTTATGAAGTGCATCTTCTTTACATCCTTGTCGTGCCCCCACCGAAAATTCCTTATTATTCTTGTCAGCTTTGCTAGAACCTTCTTTGGTATTATTGACACAGGCATGTAGTAAGTAGGAATGAGTCCCAGCTCAGTCTTGATCAACATTGTCCTTCCAGCATGAGACAAGAAAACTCTCTTCCACCCTGCTGTCTTGGTGTCAAACTTTTCCTCAAGACCGTCGTGAGAGGATATTAAATGAGATGGTTTGAAGAGATGATGGCCCAAGTACTTATCTGTGTTTTCCATTATTTGCACCCAGTAGATTAACTATATTTGTTCTTCTCTCATCTTGTACTCCTTTGCTGAAAAATATTGCCGATTTCTTCATGTTTGCCTCTTGACCAGACCATCCAGCATAAATGAGTAGAATCTTCATGAGAGTGTCCACAGTTCTGTTGTCAAGTGTCCCAAATAGCATCAAGTCATCTGCAAACATGAGATGATATACAACTGGAGCTCCTTTGCAGATTTTGTAGCCATTGTAAAGTGCATTACTCTTCATTGTGCGCATGAGCCAAGTAAGTCCTTGAGAATACAGAATATAAAGATATGGTGATAATGGACACCCCTGGCCCAAACCTCTTTCACTTCTGAAGTATCCCTCAACCTGTCCATTAACAACAATAGCAAAACTTGCTGTGGTAACACAGTGCATGATCAGATCATAGGTTTTCCCTTCAAATCCAAACATTCTTAGGCAGTGACTCAGAAACCTCCAGCTAATCTTATCATAAGCCTTACTAATATCTATTTTTAAGGCAAAAGACCCTAATATATACTTAGAGTTTGACATAAAGTACATTATCTCCTTAGCAGTTACAATATTGTCAATAATAGATCTGCCAGGTATAAAAGCTGATTGAACTTTATCCACTAATCTATCAAGATGAATTCTAATTCTTTGAGCTAAGATTTTGGTAATCACCTTGTACATGATGTTAGTTAAAGCAAGAGGTCTAAAATCAGAGGGAATTGAGGGGTTTTTGATTTTGGGTATTAACACAATGTTGGTATGGTTTAGTCTTAGGGGAAGATTAGTTGAAGAATAACAATGTTGGATAGATTTTGTTACCTCATCACCTATCAGCTCCCAGCATTGCTTGTAGAATAAGGCAGTCATACCATCTGGTCCAGGTGCTTTCAGACTTTTCATTCTTTTTATTGTGTTCCATATTTCCTCCTTCACAGGCACCATAGAAATGTTAATATTACTTGAGCTGTCAATTTTAGCATTGGCTTGGAACTGAATTGGGTTCTCCATCTCAGCTGGATCTCTCTTGAACAGGTTAGTGAAGTGCTCCACTAGATACTGGACAATAGCCTTATCATCAGTTATCCACATTTCATTTGGCAGTCTAAGAGCAGCTATCTGATTCTTCTTCTTTCTTTCTCTGCAGAACTGACATATGAAAAGTCTTAGTATTCTTATCAACATTAGGGATCCATTTAACCTTGCTCCTCTACTCAAAGTATCTTCTTTGCAAGTCATTTATCTTTTCAATCTCCATACACAACTCCTTCTCTTACCTTCTAGTATCTCTAATATGAGCTTCCATTTGTAGCTTCAAGAGTTTTGCTTTTAAGTCTTCTCCAACTCTGAAGATATTTCCAAAGGTCTTCCTGCTCCATTTGTTTAACTGAGCTCCCACTTCCATAATCTTCCTAGTAGTCTCATTAGAGTTTGACAGCCATACCTTATGGACTACATCTTGAAAAGCTGGGTGTTCAATCCAATAAAATTCAAACCTATTAGCATACTTTAATTTCCTCTTACTTGTTATATTGGTATTAACAAGAATTGGAGCATGGTCACTGCATAATCTGGGTAAATGAAGTACTCCATTGGCTTGAAACTTGAAGAACCAATCGGCATTGCACATTGCCCTATCCAATCTTTCAAAAATTAGGTCTTGCACTACTGCTCCATTAGACCAAGTAAAGGCAGGACCCAAAAAACCTATATCTATCAGTCCTCTATGTTTTATAAAGTTCTTAAAACCATTGTTAGCATAGTGCAGAGTCTAGCTTCCTTCCTTCTTCTCATTAATAGAATAGATAACATTAAGATCTCCAACAATACACCAAGGATTATGAATTTGAGCAGTGTAATGAGAAATATCATACCAAAATTTGTTTCTGGATTGTTGTTGTGGAGGCCCATACACACATAATAAGTCCCAGTCCCCCTCAATGATATGATGGATTCCATAATGAATGACATTCTTATCCGCACACAACACTTCCAGATCAACAGAGTCTTTCCATAATAACACATTTCCTCCACTTTTCCCTACTGCAGGAACATACTTATAACAATCGAAATTAAGAGAATTAAACAATCTAACTGAATTCGCCTCACCCATTAATGTCTTCGTCAAGAAAGCAATTTGAGGGTTGCAAGCCCTGAGATTTTTTTTTAGAGTTTGGACTGTCGAGGTGTTTCCCAGACCTTGACAGTTCCATGAGAAGACTAACATTGATCTTGTGGCTGATTCTGGGCAGCCACCACACCCATTGTAGGATACATTGACGTGTTAAATTTCTTAACTGTTTGATCAATTTCCATAGGACAAGCTGTCCTCTTCAATTCACTCATTATTTCTTCTTCATTTCCAGTATGTTGAACAACCCTAGTATTTCTTGCTTGTCTTTTCCATCCTTTCTCCTTCTTTTTCGCCTTTTTCCTTCGTGGATATTGAAGAAGAGCTGAAATCATCATCTTATGTATCTTGAATTGCTGATTTTGATTAGATTGAGTGGTGAAGTTTCTTGAAATTGGGATATTAGGGTTTGAATGAGAAGAGGGATTCTGTATTGTTTTGTTTCTATTGACTATGTAGTTAGCTGATGTTTTAACTTTACCCGTTGGTTTAGTGATATCCATACCCGTTGGGCTTCCCGTATTTTGGTTTTTTACTGCATACGTGGATACCACGTCATTTATACGTGGCTGTGGTACATCTCCAACACCTGTCTCACCAACTGCATCATCAAACCCCACCGTGCCAACTCCGAAAAAACCTGCTCCACCAGCTTCTTCTCTGCCACACATTTTCCATCTGAGCCAGACAATTTCCTTGGATCTGCTAACGTATTGTCATTTACCATATTTTCTCTGCCAGTTCGACCACCTGTTCTTGTGTCACCTGCAATCACTTCCTTTTCCTGGTAACCGTTCGCCTGCTGCATTTTTGTCTTACTTGACCTGCATTTGATTTCGTTCTCACCGTTAGTTCATTATCAGTGCCTCCAAGTCCATATTGAGAAGCCGCGTGTCGCTTTTATCACCGTCCAGATCAATCTCCTTCATCAACGGTTGTTGAGTCTCCATATTCATCTTCCCCACTCCATCAATACATTGATTCATCTCTTCTTCAGAGGTCTTGTGGAAAGCACGTATCTCTTCACTGTATCTTGCATAAGCGCTATCATTCATTCTGAGCATGATATCTTCAGTACTCACCGATCTATCCTCTTCCAGTTTTTTTGAAAGATGAGGGCATTGTTTCATCAAATGCCCGAAGAAACCACAATGAAAACATAATCTGGGGACCTTTTCATATCTAAAAGTTATCTTAATCTTCCTCTTGGACTTCAAAGTAATCTCCATATCCTTGGGGAGGGGTTTCGTTATATCGATCTTAACTCTTAGCTTGGCAAATTTTCCCCATTTTGCAGCCAAAGATTTTTGAATAGATTCAGGGGTTCCAAAGATACTAACAATACTGGCAACTTTCTCAGCGTTTAACATACTTAATGGAAGCCCATATATGTGTAAACTGAAGACCTCATATCTAAACTCATAATCTTCCAATAAAGAATCTTCATTTCCTTTTTCAATTAACATGAGGTCTTCTTTCACAGACCAAGGGGTACCTTGTTGAACTGCTAGCAAATCACACAATAGTGTAAATCTGACATTGTAGATACCACTTCCAAGCTCTAAAATCGTGAACGCTCCTGAGGGTTTCCAGGCTTTGGTTAAAATCTGATGTAAAAGGTTGACGTTATACTCTCTTCCTGAAACAAATTTGAACAAAAGATTCTTGCTGTGCTCTACACCTCTTTCACTTGACTCGTCATCATCTTCAAAAACATAAGTAATCGGGTCTTCAACTAATAAGTTGTTTAAGGTATTTTCTGCATCTAAACCGTCTTCTTTGTTCTTTGATGTTGATTCCATACTTGAGCAAAACCTCAACCGACCGGGAAATCAAAAGATCTGAATAACACAAGACAGAAAAGAAAAACACTCGAACTCACAAAAACCTATGATCCAACCTAACATCAGAGAGAGCAATCACAGATAGTGATAGAAAAAGCACCCTAATGGTGAAATAAAACCATCAAGAAGATGAAATGAAATCGCCTTGACTAAGTCAGAATGGCGATGGCCAACATTGACCGAAAAAGATAACGATAAGATTACACAAATTTGAACTTGCAGCTCCAGTGATTCAACGTTTTTTTTTTCTTTTTTTTTTTTGTTGTTGAAGGAACCCCCGAAATTCACGGGCTCCTTGCCTCCTTCCACTTGAAATATTTGCTTACGTCTAGCAAACAGATGCCCAACTGCTGACGCGCAAACGATTTACAAGACCCGAACCAAATGTTAGGGCCGAGTGCCCGACGCCCGTACCTTTTTCTCTCTCTACCCTGACGGTCAAGAATCTCTACTGTGTCTTTTATATGACGGGATGTTGCTCTCCCCTGACAACTCAAATTTAAGAAACAAGAATTTTACTACTTTTATTTCTCCCCCCATAAAATCCTCAAAATTTGGATTTCTTCATCCGCACAAAACCCTAGGAATTTGCTAGGGTTTATCATTTGTTCTTTATCTGCAAATTTCTAGGGTTTCATAACTTGAATATCTGAAATGAAGCGCGATTTTGAAGAAATTTCCGACGATGAGTGGGAGAAACACTCATCGTTCAAACCGAGATTCCCGAAGAAAGAATCTTCATCTCTGCCATTGATTGAATCTTTTTCTTACCAGTCTAAGAAAATCGAAATCTCGGAAGGAAGTAGTGATGATTTATTGGAAATTACTAACGACAGTTTGGAGGATGATGATGCAGATGTAGCAGAAGTTCGACCTCAAACTAATAGAGCTCGAAGATTTGTTGTTGATGAAGATAGTGACGAAGATTTTGTTGTTGAAGAAGATACTGGACCGATTTTCTTAGATGATGATGACGAGGAGGAAGTAGAAGAGGTTGATGTTGTTGGCAAAGCTTTACAGAAATGTTCCAAAATATCAGCAGTTTTAAAAAAAGAGTTATATGGTTCATCAATGTCAGCCTGTGATAGATATTCTGAGGTTGAAACGTCTTCTGTGAGGATTGTTACACAGGTAAAACTATTACATTATCATTTAAATTTAGTTTGGGTTGGTTTTGGGTACTAATTAGGTTCAGTTATATCTACACAGGATGATATTAATGCCGCTTGTGCAACTGAAGAATCAGATTTTCAACCCATCCTTAAACCTTACCAACTAGTTGGTGTCAATTTTCTTCTTCTGTTGCATAAGAAGAATATTGCTGGAGGTAAGATTTTTTGCTTTGTTTTCTCTTGACATCAACCATTTTTTTTCTTCTCATACATCACTTAATTTCCATATCTACAATGCAAAATAAAGGTAACTCTCAGATGCTATGACATTTGAAGCTTTGAAAAAGCGTTTGTATTATTTCTGGAGGCTCAATGCTACTGTTCGCTGTTTTATATTAACTCCTGCAATAGAAAGCATGTTAGGTTGATAAGCATAAGTGGAGGCTCAGTGCTAACATGTGAATCACTGTAATGTGTCAGTTGACAGTAGCATTGAATATCCAATAGAAAGAACTCCAACATGTTTAATGTAGTCTATCAAGTCGAGCAGTAAAAAATAATGGAAGACACCACATAAACAGAACCAGGTTTTTTCTCGAGAAGATAATTGCGTTTTCAGATGAGATGCAATGGTTCTCTAAATCAAATTCTATTCTTCTTATCCATCTCATTGAATTGGTTACACTTGCCAATGCAACTATGCAGGAGTATCCATCTCTTCATTGCAAACCTGTCCTTCTTGTTGTGTGGCTCGTTCTTAATTATTTTTCTGTCGGAACTAAATTCTAAGCAGATTTAACTAGAGAATCAAGTCATCTCAGGGCCAATTGTACTGCAAATATGAAGGTTTGAAGTCAACAAGTGAGAGACTTTAATTGGCATTTCAAGTATTTTCTTCTGTGTTTCAGCGCTAGCTTTGATTAAATCACTGATGTTGTGAAGTGTTCTACATAGCAGAGCGCTAGATTTGATTAAACTACTGATGTCGATAAGTATTGTATGTGACATCAACTTTCATCGTGAACTTAGCTCATTAAGAATGAAACTCAATATTTTAAAACCCTCACCAGTTCCATTTTCTTCTCCGGTGTTTTGCTAAAAAACATACGTGAAGGTGTATCAAGACTATTTAATATATTCGAGCAAGAGGATATCAATATCTTTGTGCAGAATTTCGCTACTAACTCCAGGTCCCATGTTTTCTCTTCTTCATTCGTATTTCCTCTTGAACTCTGTTGTTTATCATTTCTACGATTGTCTGTCAATGTTCTGTCATCCTTGAAATTGATTCACTACTTTTCTTCGGCTTAAGCTACTTCGTTTTGTATGCATAAAAATCTGATATCTGGTAACTGTTCCCTGCGATTTATGGTTACTTTCTGTGTGTAAATTCTTTGAGCCTTCTTTCCTTCTACAATGTGCTTTATTTTAACTATGTTAACTTGTGAGAAAGTTTTAGGGGTTCCTTTCCTGTTTGTTAAAAAAATGGGTTAGTAAGTGATATGAATCAAGGGGTATAGGGGATCAAAGTCTGTGTCGTTAGTTGCATACATGTGTCACTTTGCATAACTGGTGTCTATGTAACTATATGTTCCCGTTCATTCTTTTATTATTACTTTTTATGTGTTTATTTTCTTCGTTTTTTCAGTTTCTGCCCATCTTTGGTTGAAAAGACTAGTTCCACACATTAACAAACCAGTACTCTGAATAATAGATTTTCTTATTTCTGGAGATATTGTGAATTAAAAATTAGAAGCCTAGGGTCTGTTGCAGAAGACATAAAATTTATCTTGCGGTGTTCAATATGTATCGCGTATCCTCAGTAATTTTGCATCTTGCAGAATTATTTTTTGTTCTCTCACAACCACAATTTGTGAGGTGTTGGTTCGACCACAGAAAGCACTGTTGCCATAAATATTTAAATGACCACCAATCTATTAGCTGATAAATTGTATAGCTATTGAATCTCTTTTCACTTTCCATTTTTAACTAATATTGCGGAGAAAAGAGTGCCATCTGACATAAGGTATGACCTGAATGAGATGAAACCTAATGTGGGTAAGCCTAGGTAGGCCACATTAGGTGAGGAGTGGCAACTGGTTAACTATTACATAGTGATAAAGAAATAAAATGATAAAAGAAGTATAAAATACTCAAGTATGCATGTCCAGGGATGTATAAGAAAAGATGGACAAATATCCCCTTGGTGCATGTTGGTCCATATGCATCTCGAAGTTATGGAACTATAAATGCAGGCTTTTAAGAATAAAGCATGTATGTACTTATAATTTTATTCTTGACTTTTGATGCAAAATATGTTTAATGCACACATTTCTCCATTGTTTTGCATATCTTTTACAGAGCCAGCATGTAGGAACATGCTCATATTCAATGTTTATTAGTTTTACTCAGTATACTTGGTTAGTATACTTGGTACTAACCAAGTATACTTTTAAAATTGATTGGTTCTTAATCAATTTTACCGTTTTATCTTATGCAGCCATTTTGGCAGATGAGATGGGTCTTGGTAAGACCATTCAGGTACGTTGTACAATATCATACACTTGCACTTTTTAACATGTGGATGTCAAATACTTTTTATATCTATAAGTTTGTAATGATGTTATAATCTGACAGGCTATCACATACTTAACTATGCTGAAATACTTGGACAATGATCCTGGACCCCATTTAATTGTCTGCCCTGCTTCTCTCTTGGAGAACTGGGAAAGAGAGTTAAAAAAGTGGTGCCCTTCATTTACTGTGTTACAGTATCACGGGGCAGGGCGAGCGATGTATTCGAAGGAGTTGAACTCTTTAGCTAAGGCTGGGTTGCCACCTCCTTTTAATGTTCTTTTAGTTTGCTACTCACTCTTTGAGCGTCACAGGTTTGCTCAACTTATCTTCCTTCCATGATCTTGTAATATATTTTTGATGTGGATGTACATTTATTGGGTAGAGACACTCTTTTGCAGTGCACAGCAGAAAGATGACCGCAAGGTACTGAAGCGCTGGCACTGGAGCTGTGTGCTAATGGATGAAGCTCATGCTTTAAAGGATAAAAGCAGCTATAGATGGAAAAACCTAATGGGTGTAGCACAAAATGCAAAAGAGCGTCTTATGCTGACAGGGACACCTCTCCAAAATGATTTGCATGTATGTTTTGGAAATGTTTTATCATGTGTCAGTATTTTTTCCACTAACCATGAAACATATGGTCAGGATGAGATCTAGAGTTTAAAGCTTGATAGCAATCTTCTATGTATCTACCATTACCTCCCAATTTAGCCGCTGTGAGACAATTATAACGTTTGCAGGAACTGTGGTCATTGTTGGAGTTCATGATGCCGGACCTCTTTGCAACTGGAGATGTAGACCTGAAAAAGCTTTTGAATTCCGAAGATAAGGAGTTGATTGCTCGTATAAAATCCATCCTGGGACCGTTTATTTTGAGACGCATGAAATCTGATGTAATGCAGCAACTGGTCCCGAAGATTCAACAGGTCTGTACAACTTTTCTCCGCAGTTTGTTTTATGTTTCTTAAGGTTCTCATAGTTACCTTCTTTTAGAGATTTGTTGAACTGCCAATTTTTGAGGATAAATAATATTTTTTTTTAGGTTCGACATGTGTCTATGGAAAGGATGCAAGAGGATGCTTATAAAGAAGCAATTGAAGAGTATCGTGCATCCTCTCTTGCTCGGTTGGAGAAGTCGTCAGCGTCTACTCCCAAGAGTATAACTGAATTTATTCCGCGACGCCAAATATCCAACTATTTTGTTGAACTCCGTAAGGTGCTGATATCTGAATTGTTTACCAGTACAAATAATTACTGTGTAATGCTCTGAAATCCTTCTGATCTGACTCCTCTGTTTATGCTTACCTCAGATAGCTAATCATCCTTTACTGGTGAGACGTATTTACAACGATGAGGATGTCGTTTATCATGCAAGAAAGCTGTACTCAAAAGGTGCATTTGGCTTTGAATGTACCTTGGAAAGGGTTATTGAAGAACTTAAGAGTTATAACGATTTCTCTATTCATCAGGTAATTCTTTGTTTGTTGTTACTTAACCTTCACTTGCATGCTTTTCTTAGTTTGATAGCCGACAAGTTTTTTTATTGAACAAGTTTCATGTTGATTTTAAGGTATTTCACTTGTTTTTGTCAATTTATCTGCCTTGATCTACAGACTCTAAACACGTGTAACGAAATGTACTTCCCTTTCATATACCTCACTTTGACAATTGGGTGCAAACCATTGTCCTCTATCTAGGGAAAAATATTCCTTAATTCTGAGTGTATTTTATATTATCTGGACTTCGCTAATTGATCTCAAGTTGTGGTTTAGTGAACTTCTTAGTTCAGCTGCAGCAAAGATGACCATCTAGAGTTTACACCCTTATTAGATTTTAGAAGATCAATCTGAGCTCAAACTTCAGTCTGGGATCCAACCAGGACGTAGAATTAGCAAACATTCATGCATCACTCGGGTTATGCTGATGATTTCTTATTGTACCAACGGAATCTCTGCAGCTTCTAGAGTCATATTTCGGCTCCGAATCTAAAGGGGCTCTTGAAGATAATCATGTTTTCCTTTCTGCAAAATGTCAGGTAATTCTACTTGATGAACAAAAATCTTATTTTACCTGGAGTCGCACTTCTTATTTATGAAGCTCCAAGAAATATTGTCTTGTGCATTTAGTTGAGGAAATTAAATAGTATTTATTTTAGAAAGATAATTTTTTCCATGATAATAAGAAAAAAAGGAACCGGTAAATTAGAATCTCTTTGTGCTTGGTATGTTTGGGAAAAATAACAAGTGGAACCTCCTCTCCTTTTGTTATGTGAAAACAAGAAAAAGGGAGTTGAAGAAAACATTAATTGGGTAAAGGAGAAAAAAGGAAGCTCTTTAACTCCAAATACTCCACGAAAGCAATAAATTACTGTAGGAAAGTGGTTTCTAGGTTTCACTCTGTATGGTTTATCATTCATAGGTCCATATTTAGCAAAACATGGAACAGATAGGCTAATTTAGCCTTTCACTGGATAGGGAAACCACTACATCCTATTCACACACAACACGGCTCAAAGCAACAGCGGAAAGGAAACTTGCCATTTCTACTTACAGTCAAGTTTGTTTCTCTATGTTTGTGTTGCAGGCGTTAGCTGATCTTCTCCCTTCATTAAAAAGAGATGGGCATAGAGTTTTGATTTTTAGCCAATGGACCTCAATGCTTGATATTTTAGAGTGGACTTTGGATGTAATTGGTGTTACATATCGGCGCCTTGATGGAAGGTATTATTGTACTTCTGTATGCTAAATATTACAGATACCTGTGATAGCTGTTTTGGGGGTATTGGTATATTTTATCCCTGTTACTCACTTACAAGTAGGGAATGTGTGGTTTATCTTGTACTATCACAATCCTACCGATTGCAAAACACGAGTATGCATCTTGCACGGTCTTTGAGTATTTATTCCTAAGTAGCTGCGGGAATCACTAATGTATTATCTGCTTTTTGTCTTATAATCAAGTCTACATTCATCAATATATATGACTAATTGAGGGGTAGATTCATTAAACTTCATTATAAAATCAACATCAACATTCTTTAAGCGTGTCTAATGAGCAGTTGCACCTGAATAGGAGAAGGTTACTTTTGATCCCTAAGCGTGTTCAATGAACAAGTGCACCTGAAGTGGAAATGGTTAAAGAGATAATTATTATGAGAAGGACCCACATGAATTTGAGTGTTTTGTTTCATTCCAAGAAAGAGTTGTGGCACTGGTCTGCAAATGTTGGTAACCTGTGTCAGACTGAGACATTGCGTTTACTGT
This sequence comes from Papaver somniferum, assembly GCF_003573695.1. Classification (NCBI taxonomy): domain Eukaryota; kingdom Viridiplantae; phylum Streptophyta; class Magnoliopsida; order Ranunculales; family Papaveraceae; genus Papaver; species Papaver somniferum. The sequence goes on from NC_039364.1 coordinate 122,539,631, forward strand.
TGTTTTGTAACTGTAAATACGAACAAGAACTACTATTGTTGTACGTATTCTTAAACTTTCTCTTTATGGCAGTACTCAGGTCACCGAAAGGCAAAATATAGTCGATGCGTTCAATAATGACACATCGATATTTGCTTGTTTGCTATCTACACGGGCTGGAGGGCAAGGCTTGAACTTAACAGGAGCTGACACTGTAGTTATACATGACATGGATTTCAACCCACAGATGGACCGACAAGCCGAAGATCGCTGCCATCGCATTGGGCAAACAAAACCTGTTACCGTTATTAGGTATGCTTCTTTTAAACTGTTAACACGTACTGTTGTAATGCATGGGCTTGCCCAGTTCTTGCATTTTTACCCTGCTTGGTCTATGGTGATTTTTTTTGTGGTGTTTGATAAATACATGCTAGTTAGGTTCCTAAACTTCTTGTTTGTTGAAAGGGATGTGAGAATTTTGTAGAAGCTGAAATTATAAGTTCAGAGAAAAAAAATGAGAATATGTAGAAATCAATAATATCGTGATAACAACAGAAATCCAACTGAAGATGCAGATCTATGTAAATCCTTGGTATGAAAAAATGTTAGATACTAATATAGTTAAACAGGTATGTATAGCTTCTGTATTAAATTTTAACATTTGCATCTCAAAGCAATTTTAACCTGCAACTGAAAATTTTCTGTAGGCTTGTGACAAAGGGAACAGTAGATGAGAACATATATGAGATTGCAAAGAGGAAACTGGTGCTTGATGCTGCAGTGCTCGAGTCTGACATTGAAGTGGATGATGAAACTGATATGCCTGAGAAGACTATGGGAGAGATATTATCCGCACTGTTGCTGGGCTAATGGGGAAGTAAGATCATTTTTATCTAAAGATGATAAAGGCTATGTCACTATGTTACTGGTTCATCATGGTGGTTCAAACTAAGCCTAGGTTAGGACAAGCCGATTTTTCTATCGCAAAAGTTTAACAACTTACAGTGCAACTGGGTTATGAAATGGTATGCATAAACTTAGCGAGGAGGATGGTTTTCTTTCTTCCGACAAAAAACTGGGTCAGCTGTCCAGGAAGGAAAGAGAATCCTCCAATGTTGCAAAGTCAATCAGAGATGGAAAGATCAAAAGGTAACTGTTAAGGTATTTTTCTAAGTACAGTTACAAAATTGCTGATATTGTACTGATAAAAGACACTAGGGGTTTAAGCTTGAATTTTTGATTGTGGTAGATAGATTTATGCGTGCCAGGTAATGTGTAACTTTAAGTACAGTTGTATTCAATTCAATACAAAGATGGAAGCCGTGTATAAGTTACATGCTTTCACTAATTTAGTTGCCATTCATGATTAATTTTAACAATTGATGCTGATGACTTTTACATGCCAATTTGCTTTCATTGGGGCCTTGCTGTCTTCGTACTGCATTAATGTGTTTTTGCTACCGTCAATTCATCAACCAAAATCAAGCCTCCGCACTTAGCTTGTTGAGATCTGTGGAGTTTTACAATCGATATGGATATTGCAGCTGTGCATGATTGAATTTTTTTTTTCTATCTATTCCATGGGTGGGTAGTTCCTGATAGTGTTACCTCAGAGTAAGTTTCACACAAATAATACCATGGGTGGCAAAATGGGGTTTTTAACAGACTTTCTTGATTTATGTTTTCCTTCATTCGCCAATAGGTATAATTGGAGTTTGGACGTACAAATCCCATAAGCCGTATGTCCGGCATGCTATGGAGTGCTTGTAACACCAATTGTAGAATCCCCTCGACGAGACTGAGGGGTTCTGGAGCAGTTTCTGGCCTCATTGTCTCAATCAGGTTAAAATCAGGGGTGTCTCAAAAGATGAAATATCATTAGGACAGTATCCTTCCTTTCTCGGACTTGTTAGTTCCTTGTTAAGGTTGGCTATTGTTACAAGATAACTTACGCTTATTCCCTCGTCCTTTTAAGGCGCCACACCACTACAAGATATGGTTATTCCCTCGTGCGTGTTTGGTCGATGAGAAAGGAATGATAATTCCAGGGGTGTGATTCCTTTTCTTAGATAAAAAGAATTTTATAAAAAAAGTAATTAAAGGACCGAAGTAAAAATAATTTTATAGAAAAAGTAATTAAAGGACCGAAGTCATATGTACTCAATAACAAGTTTTCCCCTCCTAACTTCTTAGAGATGTCATCAGCCATATATTTTTATTTATTTTTTTGAAGGAAGAAGGATTTAAATTTGGAGGGGCCAACAATAAAACAAAAAAGGTCATCTAAAGGGAAAATGTAGCCAGCCCTTATCTCGCGTAATTCGTAATGGCGAAATTATCCTTATATATTCGGAGCATATGATAACATTGTTACCCTCCGAATGTAATCGGAGGCCAAAATATTTGCCAGACGTCCGATTATATGAGGTGCAGTATTTCTTGGTTCGTGTTTTGGATTCAGCGTTAATCGGGAGTTAAATATATTACAAAACCTACCGATTATAAGTTGCCGCAAATTCAAATTTTGAAAGCTACCATAATCGGTAGATATGCTAAATCCAATACCTACCGATTATTAGTTTCTCCACATTCAACTTTCGTCAAATTAGCCGTTGGAGTTTTTGGGAAAAACAAAAAGAGCCGTTGGACCCTAAACCTATATAAAGAAACTCATATCTATCACCCCAATTGCACCAAACTCTTTCCTCTCTTCAGTTTTAATTTTCATAAAAAAAAACATGGATATTGCTTTTGCCGAAGAAGAAGATTGTGCTATTTATAGAGCGTGGGTTGTGGTAACTACTCATGATCGTGTTCACAAGCTCCACAAATCGGAATCCGAAGAGCAGATATGGAACCGTATCTTAATGGTATTTGAGGCCTTAGATGGTAATCGAATTCGAAGATCATCCAATGACATTAAGATGAGAAAGAATGCGCTAGATAAGGAGATTGACAAACTTGAAGATGAGGAACGGTTTGTTAGGAACGCTTTTCCTTGGTGGACGTATGAAAAACGAGTAAGTATCTCTGTAACTCCAATTCACATTAACAAAAGTTAGTACTAACTTGTTACTCATTCGTAATTTCAGAGAAATCTTGCGGATCGCCGGTATGTGGACCTCTACGGGAAACGATTTGAACATGAAGGATGCTACAAAATCAAGAGGGACAATTTCTATGGTCACTGGAAGTTATGATCTGTTTTAATACTTTTATGGTCAATTAGGAGTATGGATTTAGGTGCTTTTGACGAAATTGTAAGCTTAAGGCCGTTTGAACTTTATGTAATGGATGTAATCGGAGTATTATTAATATAAAAACTAGCCGACTATACGAAATCGGTAGATTATTTTGTTAAACAACCTACCGATTGTAATATTCGGTTATTTTATGAGTCAACTTTCTTTCCGATTATGGTGTTGTTTGGTTCCAGGAAACAGTTTTTTTTGAACTTGTAATATTCGGAGGATAATGTTTTTGTAAAGTTCCGAATGTACGATGGCCCAAAAATCAGAATTTGGAAAAACTTATACTTTTCAAATTTTGTCTTTGAAATAATCGGACGTTAAATTAGTTACCAAAACTTCCGAATATGGGATGTCTAACCTTCAATATGGGTCCTTGGAACCACCTGGAGCCATGGCGTGGTTTGTTTTGAACTTGTGATATTCGGAGGATAGGTTTTTTATAAAGTTCTGAATGTACGATGGCCCAAAAATCAGAATTTGGAAAAACATATACTTTTCAAATTTTATCTTTGAAATAATCGGACGTTAAATTAGTTACCAAAACTTCCGAATATGGGATGTCTAACCTTCAATATTGGCCCTTGGAACCACCTGGAGCCATGGCGTGGTTTGTTTTGAACTTGTGATATTCGGAGGATAGGTTTTTTATAAAGTTCTGAATGTACGATGGCCCAAAAATCAGAATTTGGAAAAACTTATACTTTTCAAATTTTGTCTTTGAAATAATCGGAAGTTAAATTAGTTACCAAAACTTCCGAATATACCACACAAATCATTGTCATTTGAACTTGTCTAACTTAGTTACCCAAACAAATTTCCGAATGTACAACAAAAATCATTGTCATTTATCTGCTCTTCTTTACTTTACGACCGTGACTACCTCCCAGTGCTGCACGACCACGGGTTTGAGCACCTTCAGTTTGAGCACCTTCAGTTGGAGCAGCTTCAGTTGGAGCAGCTTCAGCGCTCGATGAAGCTCGAGTTCTTTTACCCGTCTTTGATACTGCCACCTTGGGCTGATGCCTCTTCGTGACTTTCTCCCCAAACTGGGAAGCATAATCTTCGTTATCCATATTATCAACTAGATCTCTAGCCTCTTTGATCTTCTCAGCTGGCATGGGATCTCCGCTCTTCAAGCATGCAGTTAACATTTTGGAAACACGCTTGAACCTATTCACCTGTTTTTTATACGTAATGACATAACATCAAACGGTAATTACCTATGATTTATAGGAATAATATAAAATGAACAAAAATATAAGAACACGCACCAGTCTATCATAACCAGCTGGTTTGTCTTTGATGATACAATTATAACTTGAACCCGCCGCAGTAGTGTTGGATTTGATTTCACGAATAACCAAAGGATGTGATACCTTGTTATACCAACTCATATAGTCTGGAGAATTTTCATCACCTCGGATGGTTCGTCTACCAGTGTCGATAATGAAGTCATTCCTCTTATCCCAGTTATCAAGAACAGTAGGTGGGCCTGTGTGAACAATCGTGAGATTGTCACCACTAGAAGAACACAACTCCAACTCCAATTTGTAGTAATCCCCCATTTTCTCCAGAGGTTGATGTTGTATATACCCGTGTTGTCGCATCACCCTAGAGGGGTTATACATCACATATCCTGTGGGGTGCCACAATGGTCCAAAATAAAGGGACAAGTCCGACCGAACATTTATATGCCCACTGACTCAATTTTCCTTGTATGGATCAAAGCATACGTCTGAGGCCTTCAATTGGTCCAAAATCTCCCTCATGCGAATCAGCTGCTGCTCCTTTGTCCTAGAACGATTGTCTTCAAATATATACTTTGTTCCTCTAGGAGTATCTTTGCACCACCCCGGGTTCTCTCCGGCCAACTTCAGGATAGGGAAGTGGTCATAGATCCATGCCTATATACATAAGAAACCAAGTTTTAGTAAATAGATTGTGTATATTCGGTAGTAATTTCCAAACATAATTTCCGATTATATATAATCGGAAACAAAACTGAGTAGCTATCCACCGAATACACAACATTCGAAAATATATATGGATCAATTCCTACCGAATATGCGTCATTTGGAGTTCAGTAACCTATAGCTTTTCTGGCCTGTATATTCGGTTCTAATATCAAAAGAATATTTCCGATTGTATATAATCGGAAAACAAAGTAAGTACTTAACCACCGAATAACCAACATTCGGGAAAAGAGATGGATAATTTCCTACCGAATATGCGTCATTTGGAGTTATGGATATGCATCATATGTATTGTCTACTGAATAACTATAGAGTGAGTTATAGAGTTAAAGAAAAAACCTGCAATAGAGCCACATTCTCGGAAACTTGGCAGGTTCCTAGCCTCGAATCCTTTCTCAACTCTTCCATCAAGAATGCTAGGCATGCCGTGCCCCAAGAATAGTCACCGACTTCATGGAGAGGATCCAAAAGTTGTATAAGGTTGGCGTCGATCCGGTTGCCAGAAGTATTGGGGAATATGACACATCCCAATACACAAAGGAGATATGCGGTGGCAGCGTGGTTCACTTGCTCATCAGTTAACGTTCCATTCTTTTCCTTCTCCAAGGTGCCTCGAAACATATTCATCAAAGCTGTAATGTTGATCTGTCTTGTTCTGTAACTTGCATGCCTCCTAAACTCTGCTGTTGTTGTCTCTTCATCCCAACCTAAGAACTTGTTAGTTAGAGAATAAAGTTGTGCCCAACTTAACTGCTTTGTGTAGTTAAACTTCACAGTTGTGCCTTGGTCGGGAAGGTTAAGAATCTGCACAACAACATCCGGGGTGATCGTCATCTCCCCAAACGGCATATGGAAAGTATCGGTCTCAGGATACATTCTCTCCACGAACGCCGATATGGCCACACGATCATGTTCCAACAATGAATTCTCGGCGGCATTAGCTAACCCCGAGTTGGCAACAATTGTCTTGAACCTTTCACATTCACCGGATAAAGGCCACGCAAGCATTTTTGTTGGTGCGGCGGTAGGTTTGAGTAGACGGACCGCATCTTGATGATCCTATTAATACAAGTATTACGATATAACACATAGACAATACATTAATAAAAAATAGTAATTTTATTACCTCGGTTTCATATATTTCTCTGACCCATGAGTCTTTGTATCCAAATAGCAATTTTCCTCCATCCGCTGGTAGTCCAAGGATTGTGCCTGCTGGAATACCCTTCTTCTTCAAGTGCTGAGGGACAAGATGTGATGCTTTCTTAGCAATATCCTTCCTTACAACATCTTTTCCTTTTTTGGCTTTTTGGGTACCACTTGGTTGTCCTTCTTCTTCTACTCTTGCCACTGGATCAACTGGTTCAACACTTGGTCCTGCACTTTGTTGAGCGTCTTGTTCAACACTTGGTCGCACCCCTTGTTCACTTCCTTGTTGTTCAACACTTGGTCGCACCCCTTGTTCACTGCCTTGTTGTTCAACAGTTGGTTGCACTCCTTGTTGACTGCTTTGTTCTTGTTCGCTTTGTTGAGCATCTGAATTATCTTTGGCACTCCTTTCCCTCCTAGCACTAGCTGTCACTTTCTTCCTCCCTTCTCGACTTTGTCTAAACAACAAAGAAAGTAACAATATTTACAAACTATACAATCGGAAGACAAAGTATGGAAATATAACCCGAATATACACATTCGGACGTAAGAAGACACATATTGTTCCCGAATACAAAACAATCGGAAGCTAACTAAACATATTTGCAACCGAATATACATCAATTGGAGTTCAGAAGCTGTAAATTTTTCATCCTACACAATCGGAAGAAAAAGTGCACCTCTATAACCCGAATGTACAAATTCGGAAGTAAGAAGACACATATTTTTTCCGAATGAAAAACAATCGGAATATAACTAAACACGTTTACAACCGAATATTCATCAACTGGAGTTCAGAAACTCTAAAATTTTATCCTACACAATCGGAGGTATAAAACATTATATTGTCTTCCGAATAAATACTGGCCCCAAAATGGGATTTTTCCTATATCATAAATTTTGAGATTTTTTCAATATATACATTCGGTAGTGAGTGTTCTTCCGAATACTTTGTGTCTACTTAAATATATTCGGTAGCCAAAAAATTCATTAAACTACCGATTATTAGCAGTTTGTATCCAGGAAGATATGGTCACCAATATTCGGCAGATAATCATCAAATCTTTCTCCCGAATACTGTCGATTTTCTTGAAAAATGAAGAACACGACTACATTCGGAAGTAAATGAGCATGCATATCGTCCGAATCTGGATAAATAACCGAAAACCCTAGAAAATTTTTTTCTCGATTCGACGAATTAAAGCGAAATAAACCCCAAAAATGATAGATTCTTACCTAATTGGGGCATTTGAAGTTGACGAAGTGTTTGAGTCTCGGAATCGCCACCACCGACTACATTGCCGGGTACTTGTTCTTCGCGTTCTTCGTGTTCTTCTTCATTTGCAGCAAGAATTTCTTTATTTCTTGCTAAAATTCCAATGTTTGGATCGATGCCCCGAGCAACATTTTTGGTTCTAGGTCTGTGGGTTTCATTTCTCTTATCCATTGTTTTATAATCGAATCGACGATGTTTTGATTTTACGATTCGCGGCGATGTTTCGGTTGAACGAGGAAAAAAAAAATTTCTTCCACAATCGGAAGATAATATGAAACTGGAAGAAGAAGAGTTGAAATGAGTAGAATTGTTTTTGATTTGGTTTTTATACAGTTTTACCAGAAGGGCATTTATGTAACTTCAATATCATATAGGGTACCCCTTAACTAGAGTCTTTGGCTGGGTATAAATTGATGGCCCCTAAATCCTTTTGAGTGGCCCCTAAAAACGCCAGGATATATATTAAGAAAAAAAGTATTTAAAGGCTATGTAAAAAATCAGAGCAGCCATAGGCTACAAAACCAACAAAATCTAACAAGAATTCCTATCTCATATCATAATTTCTTCCCAATGAAAAAGAATATGATTCATTGAATACCCTCTAAAGATATCTTTACTTGAGCTCCATAAGTGAATGTCCAACTTCATAGCACATATCAGCTCATATTTTGTTTTGTGCCTTCCCCCATGCACCCTTCGATTCCTTTCTAACCACAATTCCCAACAAACAACTATAGGAATTAGATGCCATATCGTCTTAATTTTCTTTGACAAACCGTGAATGCTCCAGCTCTGTAAAGATCTTTTTAAAGTATCCTGCAATACCCACTTCACTTGTAGAGAGTTAATGAATAAGTCCCAGCAGTATTTTTCCCAATCGCATTGTAAAAAAAGATGATCCTGTGATTCAACCTGGCTGTTACACAGCAAACAACGATTTGAAGCAATCTCCACTCCTCGTTTTGTAACATAACTCTTGTTGGAACTGATTCATGCATTGCATCCCACAAAATAAAAAAGTGCCTTTGGCGGCGCTAATTTGCTTGTCACTACATTCTTATAATCCCATTCTTCTTTAGTTTCTACAATCTTTGCATATAAAGTTTTATAAGTGCATAAACCTTCAAGTGTATCTTCTTCTCCAGGTGACAACCTAACATCTCTTAGCTCAAACTTTATCTCCAACAAATTAATACGTTCCGCTGGATCCCGTTCTCTTGAGAACACAAAGTTCCATGTGTTGTCTTCCATACCCTCTACTGTGTCAAATTTTTGCTTACTAAGCTTGTACAATCTTGGATATTTATCCTTGAAAGAATATTTTTCTTTCCACCAGTCGTGCCAGAATCTGATACTCCTGCCATTCTTAACTTGAATTGTGCCTGCCATATAGAAATCTTTATTAGCTCTCAGAATGTCAAACCACATAATTCTTCCCACGAATCCTTAGTTTGCAATAGAACTAAACAATGCTCATCATAATTTGTTTTTTGACAAACAATTTTTCTCCACCATGCTGTTTTTTCTTTACAGTATCTCCCATGCCATTTTGCTAGTAGTGATCTATTGATATGTCTTAGATTTATGATCCCCAGTCCTCCCTGCTTTCTAGACTTGCATATCTTTTTCCAAGACACCCAACTCATTTTTCTCTTCTCCTCATCCTCACCCCATAAAAAAATTCCTTTATACTGTTTAGTTTCTTCTCCACTGACACAGGCAGCTGATATACAGAGATAAAATAAGTTGCAATGCTCTCAAGAGAAGTTCTGATAAGTGTTAATCTACCCGCCTTATTGAGGAATTTTCTCTTCCAAGGAGACAATTTCTTCTTCATTCTTTCTATTATCACATCCCAGATTGCCACACTTCTTCTAGTAGCACCAATTGGCATTCCCAAATAAGTAATAGGCAATGAATCAATCTTACAGCCTAATTCTAAAGCCAACTCTTGAATATACTCATCTGCACCTATACTTGTCATTGATCTTTTATTCAAATTCAACTTCAAACCAGTCATCAGTTCAAACAACAACAAAATAATAAGCAATCTCCTTACCTCCGCAGTTGAACCATTAAGCATTATAATTGTATCATCAGCAAATTGCAGATGAGAAACCACAGTACCACCTTCCACAACCTGAAATCCACCAATTCTGTTGACTGCTACAACTTCATCTAGTAACATTAAAAGCACTTCAACCACAAGAAGAAACAAAAAGGGTGGCAAAGGGTCATCTTGTCTAATTCTTTTAGAAGGTCTAATGATATTTGTAGCCTCCCCATTTACCAATATAGAAAACTGAGCTCCTTTGACACACCATTCTATCCATTTTATCCACTTCTCTACAAAACCATTCTTCCTCAAGATAGTAAAAAGAGAAGGCCAGTTGACATTGTCAAAAGCCTTTTCCATATCAATTTTGCATAAAATTCCAGGTTTTTTCTGTCTTAATCTACTATCAATGCACTCATTAGCAATAAGAATTCCATCTAGAATTTGCTTATGCTTTATAAAATCTCCTTGAGCATTTGATATTAGATTTGGTATCACCACCTTAATTCTCTTAGCCAGCACCTTAGAGATAATTTTATAGAAGCTACTGATTAGACTCAAAGGCCTGAAATCATTTATAGTTGCAGAATCTTCTTTTTTAGGAATTAGCTTCATGAAGGACATATTCAATCTCCAATCTAGTTTTTCCTTGCAGTGAAACTCATTCATAGCAGCCATTACCTCCACCTTTAAAAAGCTCCATCAAGCTTTGTAGAATTCCATATTATAGCCATCTGGTCCAGGGGATTTATTTGCACCACAATTCTTGATAGCACCAACCACTTCGTCCTCATCAAAAGGTCTTTCTAACCAATCTTGTTGAACTGCATCAATACTTCTGAAATCCAGATTATCAAAAGAAGGAGTTACTGCTGCATTTGCTGTAAAAAGAGAAATATAATATTGTTGAATTTCTTGCTTAGTAACATCCTGATTGAAAACATCAACACCTGCCGCCTCCAGTTTGGTAATGCAGTTCCTTCTCCTTTTTGCGTTAGCCATTTTGTGAAAGAATTTTGTGTTTTTATCACCCTCTCTGAAACCCATGACTTTTGCTCTTTGATGATCCATTCTTGCACTAGTTATTTTAACAATATTAAGATCAACTAGAAGACTAGCTCTCTCTTCAATCTGAGCTGAAAGATTAGCAGCTTCCTCAGCTAGATTTAAAGTCTGAATCTTACTAGTTAAATCTTCCTCTTCCTTCCTCACATTACCAAAAGTTTCTCTACTCCATTTCTTAATAAAGAATTTCAAAGTTTGAAGTTTTCTGAAAAGAATATAATCAGGAGAACCCTCAAACTTCATTGCTATCCACCACTGCTCCACTAACTGAATAAAATCTGGATGCTTAAGCCAATGATTCTCAATCTTAAAACTTGAGTTATGCTTGACATTAGTGAACAAATCCAGCATTAAAGCATTATGATCTGACAGAGTTCTAACTAAAGCAGTTTGAGTAGCATTAACAAACTTTGCATCAAAAGCAGTACATACCAAAAATATTTCAAGTCTACAAAGCAAAGGTTCATCATGCTTGTTACTCCAAGTATAAACTCCACCATGCAAAGGAAGATCAATCATCTCCTGCTCCAGAATAAACTCATTAAGAAAATTCATATTTATTGTATCACCACCAACTTTATTTCTTTCTGCATCACTCCTGATTGCATTTAGATCACCAGCACAACACCAAGCTTCAGAACACCACTGTCTCACTTCCACCAAATCTCTCCAAAACAGTTCTCTCAAATTGTAATCACATGGTGAGTAAAAATTAGTGAGAATGAATTTAAATCCATTACTTCTGAATCTAAATAAACAAGATATGGAATTAACACCCAATCTTTTGTCTAACAGCTCCAGTAAAGAATTGTCCCAATAGTTAACAATTCACCACTATTACCAGAATTCCCTTGAGATGGAATGAACTCCCATCCAAAATCTGCATGAAACCAAAGTTTCCTTACAAACCAGCTTGAAATATTTACCAATTTTGTTTCTTGAATAACACAAGCCAAGCATTGTGAGACAAAATTAAATCCTTAACAGCAATTTGCTTGTTATAAGCATTCAAACCCCTTATATTCCAGCTGATGATTTTGGAACCCATCTGCCATTACCAATTCCCTTGAGCTAACTTCTTCCATGTCATTTTCTTTGTCTTGTGATTCACAACTATCTTGAATATGTTTCCCTTCATCAAGAGCTCTATATTTGTCTCTATATTTGAAGACAATCTCATCAATCACAGCCTTTGTCTTTCCTTCATCCTTATTTGAAATACCTCCTAAATTACAGCATAACTCAAACACCATCTTAGAGGTTGAGAAGATTACCTCATTTGAGTTTATATCTGTATCATGCAGGTTTCCAAGATTAATAAAAATTTGGTCTTCCATAACATGGAACAACTCTTTTAAGTTAGAAACATGCAGAGGAAAAGTGTCTTTAACCAGCTCAAGAGAAGCACCATCAAACAACTCCTTGTCATGCAAGACAACTTGTAGGTCGTCAGGCGTACCTGAGGAAAAAGACATATTGTCTACATCATCAACAAGAGAGTGATTCTCTATAGTAACAACAGGCACACCCTCATCACATATGCCATTCACCTTTAAAGGCTCACTCAAGCTGACTGGAGTACTCTGATTGCTAGAATTCTTGGGATCTCCCACATCACAACCAACCTCATTCCTCCAACCCAGAGACTCTGCAGCTAAAAAACTATTAATAAGATCCAACTTAGATGAGGTAGGCAACTTCTTTTGACATCCACCATCATATAAAGTTAAGAACTTATTGCTAGTAGGAATAATAAAACTAGTTTGAGCCATGGGTACACCACCTACACATCCATTCCCAGAACTTGAATTACCATTACCTTTCTCATGATTTAGATTAAGACTCCCCCCTGCTATCTTATTAATACCAAGAGAAACAGATTGAGAGTGCACAACCTCCTGTGTCTCTCTATCTGAAGAAAAAGATTGACCAGTATTCCAAATCTCCAACGGATTTGGCTTGTAGGACAAGTTAGTATTGTTTTTACGAATCACTTGAGTCAAATCCTCTGTTACCGATTCCTCGACTCGAACTGATTTCGCCACAAGAATAATGGAAGTATCTTTCTTTGAATTCAAATTGCTCTGCATGCATTCAAACTCAGTTAAAAGTATTTGATACTCCTGTAATTTTGCCTTATTCTTTGGGTTGAATTTGAAATCCCATTCAATCGAAACGACTCAATTCTGGTCATCTTCTTCCACCATGAGAATCGCCGGAATTCTCGAAAAATCCCCGTTGACAGAAATTCTGAAGAATTTCATATTTTCTTTCCTTAAGGTGTTGTCTGCGACATCCATGCAACCTCCTAAAGAGTCACCAATTGACCTGAACAAATTATAACTCTAGTATTGATGTGGAATACCTCTTATTTTTAGCCATTTCCCATACCTCGACATAGCTTGTATAGGTATAATGACATCTTGAGATATATTGGTCTTAACAACCTCATTATGCATTGAAGCTTCAGAAGGAGAAGCCTGTTGAGTTAAAGTAACCACCACCTCATCTACTATTAGCTTCTTAGTCCTCCAAAGGTATAACCAATAGTCTTTGACTAGAATAATATGTGTTGATTGTTCATCAATGATTTCCAGATCCACAAATGACTCCCATTGCATCTACTTCAACACCTCCCTAGTCACTCTTTGCCATCTCACCACTCCATCTACTTTGATCAAACCTCTGCAAACTTCTTCTTTAACCCCCTTTGAAATATTGTTCAGAAAGTCTGATCTAACAGGTGGAGTATGGGTCCGCCTCCTATGCAAATTATTATCTTTATGAACTTTATGTATCTCCTTGAATAAAACACCCCAGTAATATGATCTATCTCCACAAGGAATGCATAAGGCATACGATCTTGGACCATCTCCTCTTCTCACTCTTGATGACCTAAGATATCTCCCTGCTTCATTATCCTTCACCTCAACAAGATATGAGTTTTCTCCTTCTCTTCTTGGCCATCTTCGTTTTTCACAATCCACCTCCATAGCTTCCGTCATCACATCCAGTAACCAAAACGCTGATTCAGTTGAAAAGTGAATCCATGATCCAAATCCTCCTTGCTTATTTTCTTCCATTCTGTCCCCTTCTGTGTTTCCTATCGCCTCCATTGAAACGAAAAAAAAAATTCTGTCAAGATATTTGCGCTCTTTCTCTTTCCATTATCATTTGAAAGTTAACGTGATCCTCATCAGCGATATATAATTACCATCTCTTCTAATCTGCGAAATTTTTCAAAAACCGAGAATTGAATAAAAGTTTGACATCTCTAATAAGCTTATTATCTCCCATTTGACACCAACAATGTCGATAAATAAACTGCACCACTACTTCAATATCAACTATTAGATGAGTCTCAATGATGTTTAGACTCTTGATCCAGCTCAATGCTTCCATCACAACCATGCATTTTTCGGCTTCAGGATCAATCACTCCAGCTACATAGGTTTTTTTGACTCCACTATAGGCTAGTTTGGTATTCCTGTGAGTTTTAGAAAAGTGCTTTTCTGTTGTGCTGTGGAAATAAATAAGCATGACGTTTGGTAAACTATAATTTAAAAAGCATTGAGAAATTAACAAACTGTAAATTCTGTTTGGTAAACTGATATTTTAAAGTGTTGTTTATGTAGTTTGAAAATGCGGGGGTCTAACAACCACACCCAACAATTCGTTTGGCAATCTGAGAGGACTTACTCCAATATACTTTCTAGATAATCAACTAGACAGTCAGACTCAATCTAGAGTAAAGTATATCAAAGAGTTTAATATCTTTAACTCTTAATTCAATCTGCAATCAGCAAATAGAAATCTGCAAGCCCGATTGAATAAGAGGAGTAACTTGAACGGTACCAAAGACTAATGTTCAAATGTCAATCAATGTAAATCAACAACCCAAGGTTGGATATTCTAATTGATTGATCTTAACGCACAACCTGTGATATTTCAAATTATAACAAAATATAATGCGGAAAATAAATAACACAGACACCAGAATTTTGTTAACGAGGAAACCGCAAATGCAGAAAAACCCCGGGACCTAGTCCAGATTGAACACCATACTGTATTAAGCCGCTACAGACACTAGCCTACTGCCAATTAACTTCGGAATGGACTGTAGTTGAACCCTAATCAATCTCACACTGATTCAAGGTACAGTTACGCTCCTTACGTCTCTGATCCCAGCAGGATACTACGCACTTGATTCCCTTAGCCGATCTCACCCACAACCAAGATTTTCTACGACCTAAAGTCGAATACTTGAAGGTGAACATGAACCAATTGATAACTCAGACTTATATTCCCGAAGAACATCCTAGAATTATCAATCACCTCACAATAAACTTAATCGACTAGCGAAACAAGTTATTGTGAAATCACAAACGATTGTGATTACTTTTCTATCTTGCCTATCAGAGAAATTAAATCTCGAGCCAATTATTTCAATTGCACTCAACACGATAGAAACAAAAAGATCGGATCACACAACTACAAAGAGAATAGTTGGGTCTGGCTTCACAATCCCAATGAAGTCTTCAAGTCGTTAACCTACAGGGTCTCGAGAAGAAACCTAAGGTTAAAGGAGAATCGACTCTAGTTATGCATCTAGTAACACACAGGAGGTGTGGGGATTAGGTTTCCCAGTTGCTAGAGTTCTTCTTTATATAGTTTTCAAATCTGGGTTTGCAATCCAAGTTACCTTGTTAACAAAGCATTCAATAATCACTGTTAGATGAAAACCTGATTCAACCAAGCTAATATCTTTCAACCATTATCGAACTTAGCTTGTTACACACAAATGAAATGTACCCTCATTTGGGTTTATGTAACCGTACCTAAATGTGTACACCATGTTGGTTCTCAAATAGTTCACCGAGGTTATCCATATGATTACTCTCATATCAACCTTATTCATCTCAACCATAACTAGTTCAAATGACTCAAATGAAACTAGTTAAAGAGTTGTTCAATTGTTATAGAAAACACAGTTGAAACCAAATCGGTTTGATTCACTTGAATCAATCATGAACATTATAGACACGGTTTGCTAAGATTGCATTCCTTATGATTTAAATATTTAAGTTCATGAACTAACCGATTTGACAAAGTAACCAGCTTAATTATGCGTACGGGTATGCGTACTTAAGTAACCAGATTTGAGTTTGTTAAGTTTCCAAACTCAGCAGAAATTTTCGGTTCGAAAACTTCCGCTAGTATGCATACGGGTACGCATACTTAAGGTGACTAGTTTAGGAGTTTGTAATTCCCAAACCCAGCAGATATTTTCAGTTCGAAAACTTCCTCCAGTATGCGTACTGAAAAGACGAGGGTACCCAAATATACCTCAATCTAAAACTGTTCCACCTATAAGTCCTTTCTCAGAAAGTGATTGTCTATGGACTGAGTATAGGCAATACAACAAATCGATTCACACTTCGTGTGATCGTCTATGGATACGAGATCGAGACAATACAACAACGAAGTATGTTTACTTGATAAAAGGTTCGGACTTAACCAAACACAATATGATTGCTTATCAAGTAAATAGGAATTAAACTTTGTGTAATTTACTTTAAATTATAATAACAACAATTATAATTACGGAAAATAAAAGTAAATGACACAGCAAGATTTTGTTAACGACGAAACCGCAAATGCAGAAAAACCCCGGGACCTTGTCCAGAATTGAATACTCTCAGGACTAAGCCTCTATACAAAATCAAACCAACTTCGTATAGTTGAGACCAAGCAACTAAACCTATAGTTCACCTAGTTTCGTCTGTATAACCACGCCTCCGACCTGTAATAAGTTACGTACTTGGAACAATTCCTTTAGTTCGTATTCCAAACAGTAAAGGAACAACAACTGTTTGGTATCAACTCTTTTCAACCAAGTGATATTAGTTCGACAAAGGCTCTTCTGTTTATCTCAATAAACTCTTTCGTCATGTTCTTAGATATATCTTATTATCAACTATCAAAGTCATTGTTAAGATTTTGCAGTCAATACTTTTAATCATAAAGAATCGTATTGATGCCGATATACACAACTAACCAATCTAATCTACCACAAGGATAAATCGATTATAGTTGGGTCCTCTTTTACCTAAACAAGTATTGTGCACACCAAAGATTATGAATCCCAAATCAGAAATCTTCAAAGTCTTCTTGTCATCAAATCTTCTTAGATCTTCAATAAACACCTGCGCACAATCAACTTGAATCTCTTGTAATCAATCACGCACAGAACGGAGTCTGTTAACAATGGACTATCACAAGACGTATTTAGATCTACAAACAGTCTAAAGATCCTCGTCGAAACTTCGATCTAGTTTGAGTGAATCTTATAACAGAAGAGAAGATTGTCAAGCATAAACAAACTAGGTGCAATCAAAGTTCAACCACCATTAGTCAATCAAATCAATCGAAAAAAAAAAGATAAACCGCAATTATCTAGTTTCCCACCAACGGTACTAATAGAGCTTCTCAATCCCAAAGAAGACTTTATACTGAGCGGTCGTAAGAGATTTCGCCTAATTAGGTTACTCTCCTCTCCGAATAGGCGGCTTCACTAGTACCAGCACAACTGAGATAGTTCTTGTTGTACGAGGATTAGTTTTCTCGAAATGCAAACTTTCATATTTATAGACCAAGGAAGTTTGGACACCAAGGAATTTCCAAAATCGAAAATATTCTCAAGATATGCAATATATTCCACATTTGGTTTCCATAATTCCTGGAAATGCTTTGTCCAAATATTGACCAAAAATCTCTTGGAAAATCTCCAATTAGTAAATGCACATTACTAATTTTCATTTTCCTAAAATAAAATTAAAAACCTTAAATAAAAGATTCTCAATTTACTTTATTCGATCCGGGATTTACTTCCTTTAGCTATTAAGGAATAACTTTGAACAATTAAAGATTAGCGCACATGTTCAAAGTATGTCGACATCCTTACTTTGTAATTCCTCTTTCATACTTACAATCTTAAAACCGATTTGCCACACTTCCAAAAAAGTTTTTGGTTCATCTGACTTTCAAGAACTATGTGATTGATCAAGAACACTCAATCACAAATCATAGGTTTAACGGTTCTACCAAAACAAGTTTCGGTTCTACCTCCATGTGAGTATTGTGCATAGTCACACTAGCTTTCCAAAATTCGGTTGACTAGGTACTAGGATCGGTTCCCCACATATATATGGTATCTAACTCGTACTTGCTGCACATGTCCATAGGATCGGTTCCCGTTTGCCTAAAAACGTGTTGCACATGTCCATAGGATCGGTTCCCCTTTCTACTAAAAACTTGTTGCACCTCATACAAGGATCGATTCCCCTTTGTGATAGGTTGCACCTCTTACTAGGATTGGTTCCCCTTTACCCAGAGTCGGTCATACCAATAACACAAAATCGATCATACCATCTCAGGTGATTACTTAAGATCGGTTTCACTGTAAAAGTCATACCAATACAAAAGTCAGGCCTTTGTGAATAGTTTTACCAAGAACATAAACAAGTCATGAGCGGTTATACTAATCACGCATATTGGTAGTTCAAAAGATATGCAATGAATAACAATACCAATAATGTCCAACGATTTCCTTTTCGATTCACAAAACAAGTTCATGATATTTACTTTCTTAAAACAAATGTAAAACATTGTTTCCTAGGATGAAATCTTCACCTTATACCCATACATAATCACAATAGCATTCAAACGATTATGTCGATGTCTTATCTACAAAGTTTAATGGTTAAGCAATAAACCTCGTATTGTATTCCTTAATACTATGTCTAACTAGAGTATAATCATTCATGCTTCGTAGTTTTTTTTCAATATGCACGCCTTGAAATATACGTTTAGGAAATGAAACAGTTCAAGTCAAATATCACTAACCTCAAGTGGAAGGATGATGTTGTCGTTGTAGCTCCTTACTTCTTCACTTCTTCAAGTCTTCGCTTTATTTGTAATGTCTCACATCCTAATACTTTCAAGCTAACCTATATTAAGTTGACTCTAGTACATAATCAAGTGACTCTTAAATGAGTTTTGGCCACTAAAATATGACAACCAAACTTGACATACCAACCGAGTTATGCTCTAACAATCTCCTCATTTGTCAATTTTAGTGACAAAACTTTTACATCATATGGATAAAAAAATTGCAAGAATTCATTACACGTACGCTTGATTCCCGAATTCAACAACACAATAATCTGTATACATTCAATCCTTAAATTCCGATGTTGACATTATAATAACAAAGCTAATACTCCCCCTAAATGTAAGATAGGTAGATTTTATCAATCCGCACGTCTTTGTTATTCCCTTTGTAGTCCATATAACTACAAATATATGATATGTTAATCCCCCTTAGTCTATGCTTTTAATCTTTCGTTAGATAAACGTTTAAGGACCAATGTCCTTTCCCTTAGTGATACCAATCAATATAAATCAATACCAGTATCACTTGTTTACTCCATATATTTCTCCCCTTTTTTGTCACAAAATGACAAAGAAACGAAAAAATAAAGGACAAATCGAAAGGATCTTACAAATCTCAAAATAGACTTGCAAACCTATAGAGTTAAGCACGAGGGTTCCACACACCATTTTTGATAACCAATATCAAAACCGAAACTACAAAGTAATTTGTTTTGATATGTTACCAAGGAAACAATTGCCCGAAGCAGTTTTCCCTAATAGTTTAGCAAATCAAAAATCAACTAAGCACCTTAGTTCCTTTGCTAAACCGATTGTACAAATACAATCGCTTGTTCGATAAGACCAAAATAAAGATAACTCTATTTTTCTCATCAGGTTCTAATTATCCATATAAGTTAGACCTTTAAATTTTAAACAAGACAAGTACTAGGTTAGTAAACTAGCATTTCTTGTTAAGGCATTCGATTATACTTGAATAACCAAAACCTCCACTTTGATAAGTCTAACTAAGATCAGAATTAACTCAGTTTCTCTTATCCGTAATCAAATTGGACTAAACAATTCATTCCGTAAACCTTTTATTTCGTTAAGCCATAAACAGTTCATATAAACCAAATAAATCAACTTGTATAATTATTCACCTCAACCGGAAGAAATTGAAACAACATAGACATTAAAACACTGCAATTGCATCGAAATTTTGTAAGCCTAATCAATTGATACCACACAATAAAGCAAGATAACAATAGTTTTTCTTAACCGGAAACAATTAAATCACACGCACATCCATACACAAATAATGGAATAAAACATCAATTGTACCGAAATTTTGTTAAGCAAAAGCAACATATATATGAAATAAAATCAGGCTTTTCTTAAACAAGAAAACAATTAACTAACAAGATTGTTACCTCAAATTTCGCATCCACTTCTCCAATATATTTACATCTTCTTCCATGGAGAATTGATATCGAAATATCATTATGTTGTCATCCTTATGCAAAACAAAAGAATAACAACAACCAACCTTTACCAGAGAAAGGTTGAAAACCGGTTTTTAACTATTGCAAGCAAAAGTTGAAAACCCCGAAACACATATGCTTTTATGCTAAAACAAAACCTATTCAACATATTGTGACTTTTTCACATATTGTTTCTATCAGAACCCCTCATGATCCTTTGATAAAGCCTACCAACATGGGCTAGGACTTAATCCTGCTAAATCAAAAAGTCACCCAAACCATAAGGGTTTACAACATTATGAGATCGAATATCAAGGTTAGAAAACCGAAATCAAACATCCCATAAACATACATAGCAATAATATAAAGCATTCAAGCACAGGATATGTAAATCAAAAACTATCACAAGAAAAAATATAAATCAAATAATTTTATCCATAATAAGATAGTTTTATTCATAATAGACCTAATACAATCATTGAAAGAAATAAAAAATTGGAGTCTATCATTCTTTCTCAGTTCTTGTGAAGATTGCTTTCAAAAACTGGATTCAAATTCTTCTGGGCACTTCTTTTTTCAGTAGATAATTTGTTCATCTCAAACAGTTGAGAATGAACTAGTACTTATTTTGGATCCTTTATCATCATCTCATGAAGAGGGACATCATGAGTTTCAGTCATAGCTGATGCATAGAGTGCTAAATCATCAAGGGATGACCCTTCTTTTACCGATTTCTCCATTGAAATAAAATAGTCTTCTTTCGGACAATAAGAAGATATATAAGATGGGAGAAAATCACGGAATAATTTGGTTTATGGAAATCGAAACTATTTTCCCAAAAATAAGATATCCATTATTTTTCACTAAAGAAACAGACATGAACAACTTGCCCAGATTTATGCTTCCTCACAATCAGAATTTTGGGAAACAAGTGAGGATGCATATTTCAACACAATCAGTGTGTGTTGAGGTGAGAAATATTCTCACCGTAGTTAACAAAGACATCTTTAGGGCTTATAAACAAAATAGACTGTGTTTCCTTTTGTTCTTTCTTTCTCTTGTAATCGCAAGAGTTTGCAATTTCCTTTTTAGATCTCATAAACTTACCAGTCTTCTTTATTCCCTCGCAAAGTGATTTGATAAGTTTATTTCCAAAGAATATTGCAGTGTGATTATTTCTTTCACATGAAGAACTTATCAAGTTATCAGAAAAACTAGTTCCTGATTCTTTTGGTTTTTCACCCAATTTTTCTTGTTCAGATTTTACCATATAGGTTTTATCTGAAAGGAATTTCAAAAGGTTTTCAAGAACCAGGCTTAACCTTTTATTTTCCTTAATTTCCAACTCACGTTTCTCTAGGAGTTGATTAAACTCACAGGATTCATCATTGATAGAGTTGGCAAGAAGTGCATTACAATCAGATATTTCTTCATTGGATTCTTTCTCCGGAATACCATCAAGAGTGGAGACATACGCCTTGTTGCACTTCTGAGTTCTTATGCTGGGAAAATGTTTTGCCATATGTCCGAATCTAAGGCACTTGAAGCATTGTACTTCACCATTACCCTTTTATGGAAAAGCGATAATGTATCATGAACATGTTTATCAAAAGATAAGATGTCCTTAATTCGTTGCTAGAAGCATAATAGTTGAGTCAAGCTCTTTTTCAACAGGTACCTTGTCCTCTTGTCAACGTTTCTCAGTTTGATTCTTCAGCAGAATTTCTCTATCAAAGATCCTTAACTTCCCTACAAGAGAGCTTCGGGAAAGTATAGAAAGATCATTTCCTTCTATTAGTGAATGTTTCTTAGACACGTATCTGGATGGTAAACGATCTGAGAATTTTGCATACTATTTCCTTTTCAGATATAGCCTTTCCAAGAAAGAAAGATGCATTAACAATCTCAGAAAGTTTAGAGTTAAACTCCTCGAAAGTATCGTTATCATCCATTTTGAGGTGTTCCCATTCAGATGAAAGAGAAAGAAGTCTAGCTTCTTTTTCAGAATCATCTCCCTCGAATACAGTCTCAAGAATATCCCATGCTTCTTTAGAAGTCCTACAAGTTAGCACATGGTGTAAAATATCATGACTAACTGCATGTATAATGGCATTCAAACCATCATAATTCTGCTCTGCAAGAATCCTTTCTTCATGAGTATAACATGCTAAACGTTTGAACTCTGTTTCCGAATAATCCATCGGTTGTTGATATCCGTCTTTGATTAATAGCCAAGTATTAAAATCTCGGGATTGAAGAAAATCTTTCATAGCAGACTTCCATAATGGGTAATTTGTCCCATTAAATCTTGGCAGTACGTTAACTGAAGTCGATTCATGAGAACTCGAGTTCATTCTTACAGGTTGGATCGCACCAAACACAAATTGTTAGATCTTTTCGTGTTTGCCTGCTCTGATACCAATTGAAAAGACGAGGGTACCCAAATATACCTCAATCTAAAACTTTTCCACCTATAAGTCCTTTCTCTGAAAGTGATTGTCTATGGACTGAGTCGAGACAATACAACAAATCGGTTCACACTTCGTGTGATCGTATATGGATACGAGATCGAGACAAGACAACGACGAATTATGTTTACTTTATAAAAGGTTCATACTTAACCAAACACAATAGGATTTCTTATCAAGTAAATAGGAATTAACTTTTGTGTAATTTACTTTAAATTATAATAACAACAATTATAATTGCGGAAAATAAAAGTAAATGACACAACAAGATTTTGTTAACGAGGAAACCACAAATGCAAAAAAACCCCGGGACCTTGTCCAGAATTGAATACTCTCAGGATTAAGCCGCTATACAAAATCAAACCAACTTCGTATAGTTGAGACCAAGCAACTAAACCTATAGTTCACCTAGTTCCGTTTGTATTCCCACGCCTCCGACCTGTAATAAGTCACGTACTTGGAACAATTCCTTTGGTTCGTATTCCAAACAGTAAAGGAACAACAAATCTGTTTGGTATCAACTCTTTTCAACCAAGTGATATGAGTTCGACAAAGGCTCTTCTGTTTATCTCAATAAACTCCTTCGCCAGGTTCTTAGATCTATCTTATTATCAACTACCGAAGTAATTGTTAAGATTTTGAAATCAATACTTTTAATCACAAAGAATTGTATTGAGGCCGATCTACACAACTAATCAATCTAATCTACCACAAGGATAAATCGATTATAGTTGGATCCTCTTTTACCGAAACATGTATTGTGCACACCAAAGATTATGAATCCCAAATCAGAAATCTTCAAAGTCTTCTTTGTCTTCAAATCTTCTTAGATCTTCAATAAACACCTGAACACAATCAACTTGAATCTCTTGTGATAAATCACACACATAACAGAGTCTGTTAACAATGGATTTTCACAAGACGTCTTTAGTTCTACAAAACAGTCTAAAGATCCCCGTCGAAACTTTGATATAGTTTGAGTGAATCTTATATCAGAAGAGAAGATTCTCAAGCGTAAATAAACTAGGTACAATCAAAGTTCAACCACCGTTAGTCAATCAAATCAATCGAAAATAAATGATAAACCGCAATTATCTAGTTTCCCACCAACGGTACTAATAGAGCTTCTCAATCCCAAAGAAGACTTTAAACTGAGCGGCCGTAAGAGATTTTGCCTAATTAGGTTACTCTCCTCTCCGAATAGGCGGCTTCACCAGTACCAGCACAACTGAGATAGTTATTGTTGTACAAGGATTAGTTTGCTCGAAATGCAAACTTTCATATTTATAGACCAAGGAATTTTGGACACCAAGGGATTTCCAAAACCGAAAATATTCTCAAGATATGCAATATATTCCAGATTCGGGTTCATATTGACCGAAAATCTCTTGGAAAATCTCCAACTAGTAAATGCACATTCCTAATTTTCATTTTCGTAAAATAAAATTAAAAACCTTCATATTGGTAGTTCAAAAGATATGCAATGAATAACAATACCAATAGTGCCTGGCGATTTCCTTTTTGATTCACAAAACAAGTTCATGAATTTACTTCCTTCAAAGAAATGTAAAACATTGTTTCCTAGGATAAAATCTTCACCTTATACCCATACATAATCACAATAGCATTCAAACGATTATTTCGATGTCTTATCTACAAATTTTAATGGTTAAAAAATAAACCTCGTATTGTATTCCTTAATACTATGTGTAACTAGAGTATAATCATTCATGCTTCGTAGTTTTGTTTTCAATATGCACGACTTGAAAGATACGTTTAGGGAATGAAACAGTTCAAGTCAAATATCACTAACTTCAAGTGGAAGTTGGATAATGTTGTCATTGTAGCTCCTTACTTCTTCACTTCTTCAAGTCTTCACAATACTTGTAATGTCTGATATCCTAATACTTTCAAGCTAACCTATACGAAGTTGACTCTAGTACATAATCAAGCGACTCTTAGATGAGTTTTGGCTCACTAAAATATGACAACCAAACTTGACATACCAACGCTTGGTGGGTTCAACCGAACTATGCTCTAACATGTACGGGTACACATACTTATCTTGTCTCCTTCACCAATTTCGTATACACACATATGCATACTCTTGGCTCCCGGTTTGTGGATTTATACACTAATGTGCGAACACACTATATATGCTTATATCCAAACATGGTTACATCATCAACTCTTTATTTCAATCATTGAAACATTCTTCTATAATGATAATTGCCGTTTTCACGCACTATTAGCATCAAAGCAATTTTCAAGATATTGAAATAATCATTAACGAAACATTCCAAGTCTTACACCAAACGATTGTATCACACAAACCATGTAATATGTCACTCGTCGATTTTCTCATGATATAAGATGAACTTGGTCAAAGCGAAAGCTTACCAACACATATTTCGAGAAATATGTAAGCGAGATATACTTATCTCGAAATCTCAAATGTATATAGAGAAAACTATATCGTAACACGACTTATGTCTCAATATAGGAGATAGTAGAAATAGACTTTCCAAGTGATAGATGAGTTCAAGTCTCCACATACCTTTTGTCGAAGAAGTTCCACAAGCTCCCCTTAGTAGTTCTTCGTCTTCAAATGATGAATTATGTGAAATCTAAGCTCAACTACACTATCTATCTCCTAGTCCGAGACATCTATAAATAGGCTAGAAATCAAGACTTATAGTTTTGATCACTAACATTGACAAACATGCTTGAGATAGCAACGCATGCGAGTTCGACCGAGCAGTGCTCTAACATAGTTAATGACGAAAGTAGACATACTTCAAAAATTAGTTTTAAATACAATTTTATTATAATAGATTATATTTCTAATTTTAATATATTTAATAAAATATAAATAATATTTATTTATTTTTATTTTATTTTTGATTATGGTTTGCTTAAAAAATATTATTATTATTTTTTTAAATTATTAATAGATAAAGAGTATTACAGTAACTAATTGGAAGCCTAACAAGCTAAGCTCCAACAACGTACCACTACATTAATTGAACAGGTTGCCGTGCCAGCCTACCAGCGAGCCTCATGGGTAACCTAGCCAAGGGAGCCGAAGCATATGGAGGGGCTGAGATTGTATCACAAGGGGGGCAAGCTAACTCTTCCTTCCATGTTAATTCCTGCAATATTACGCCATTGGGGGGTCAAACTTGGGACCTCCTAGAGAACATGAAACTTTGGGAAACGGGGATGACCAGCTGAGCTAGGTGCCCGCTTATTTTAATTATTATTGTTATTATCTAACAAAAAAAAAAGGAGCCACCAGGGGCATATTAATAAAAAAATATATCAAGAAATAGGTACAACGTCGACGGAGGGTAACCTAGCAACAAGTTGCACCCCCACACCTTTTTGAATGGATATACCTAATCTATAAAACAAAGAATTGCCTATTTTGTAATTAAAATCATAATTGGCGATACAATTCCTCAACCTCTTCAAGAAAACCACGGTGTTTTCACTAAGTTCACCAAGGGTAGAGAATGAAAGAACCCCAAAACCATAACCATGAGTCGAGCACTTATCTAAATATTTTGTGCATTTTCGTGAAATAGCACTCGAAATAGCAGCACCAGCAACAAAAGCACGACCACTGTAACCTGAGAAAGGGGAAACCTCAGTAACATCAAAGCATACATCTAGGCCATTCATCCAATTGTAAACAAGTAAGTCCGCAGGCTTCAATGCTTGACCCTCCTCTGATAGGAAACCCAAAGAAACCTCTTTCCTAGAAGCAACCCCTGCTTTGTAACAAATATCAGCCACAACATCTCTGACAAAGTCGTGTGGAAACTTGACCCCAACCTCACTGACACAGTGAAGTGCATGGTCACCAAATGTATCCATTTTCCTTTTACAATATGCACAAACCTCAACAGTGCGAAAAATTGGTATACCAAGTCTGTAACATACAACAACCCTAAACTAACGAGGGCCAAGAGATTGGTTGAGCCTAGTGATGGGTACTGCCTTGAGGTAATCTTGGGCATGATCAATTTTGTTACTTTGCCAAAGTATAACAATTTTATTATTATTATTTTAATTTAATTTTTTTTAATTTTTTTTTGCCATAGAAGACTTTAAATTGAAAAGCAAACAAAGTCAGATTTATAAGGTTTTGGTTGGTAGCCTAGCAACAATTTTCCTCCAACACCTTTTTGGATAGCTAATCCTATCCTATAAAAAAGGGAATACCTACTTTACTATTTGCATCATAACTATCAAAGCAGTTCTTCAATCTCATCAAAAAGGCATTCATATCATCTCCAAGTTCCCCTAAAGTTGTAAAATCCAAACACTGAACTCATAACCGTGTGTTGTACATTTCTCCAAGTATTTGTTGCATTTACGGGTGATATCTGCGGAAAGAGCATGATTTATAGTAAATCTACGAATCCCTCCTCTTGAAAAAGGTGAGACACCTGTGACATCGAAGCAAATGTCCCTGCCATTCTCCCAACTGTAGACAAGTAGTTCAGCGGGTCTCAAAGGTGTATTTGTGTCTGACAAGAAGGCCATTTCAACTTACTTTCTTGCAGCGACTCCATCCTTTAAGCAAATGTCCATCAACACATCACGAACCAAATCATGACGGAATTTACCCCCAACTTCACTTGCGCAGTGGATAGCATGGTCACCGTAAACATCCATATCTCGCTTACAAATTGTGCAAATGCTGTCTTCAGGGAATATAGGTACACCCAATATGTATTGAGTGATGGCACGAAAGTGTCTCTGCCCAATAGTCTGATTCATACCAGCAATAGGAACTGCTTTCAGATAATCCATAGCATGTTTTAACTTGTTACTCTGCCATAAGACTGCATCCCTTTCCGACATTGTAAATTTGGTAGGTAACTCTCTCTTAATAACATCGAAATAACGAGCTTCCAAGGATTTCACGGCGTGCGGGGTAGTGTTATTGATGGTAAAAGTAGAAGGAGCAAGACCACATACCTGCATGTACTTATCGAGAGCAAACTGGGATTTGGGGCTGGGTGTAGTCGTGTCAAAAAACCTCAAAATGATATCCTGTTGTGGATGGGGAAAAACGATTTGCTGGTTTTTACGGAATTGAAGAGTCGACCGTGTGGAGACTCCTTGAACCTCACACAGATGCACTGCAATAATGGAGTGTTTTAAGTTCTAGAGATCAATCTACAAGACCCCGGCCTAAACCAAGAACAATGGCCGTTCCAGAGTCAATTCGGTCACAAGAGAGGATGGGTTGATCTGTAGGAGGGAAGCTGAGAAATACGTGAGATCAATTGTGATCTGAGATTGTAGGTGTGTTGTGGATTTAGCGTGAAAATGCTCTGAATGATTGAATTTTTCTCAATTGAGAGTAATTTTTGTGAGTTCGTGTAGACGACAAATTGTCTGTATGAACTTTGATGAGAAATTGCTCGTTTTGGCGAAATGTTGTTCGAGTGTTCGAAAATTGTTGTTCTTTCAATCAGGATCCAGAGACATTTTATAATGCCGGAGTTGAAAATACCATGATCCCATGAAGTGTGACAGTTGCTGGAATCAGAGAATGGGAAATGGGGAAATTGTGTTAAAACCAATTACTCATCGTGCGGAGACTTGGTTAACTTTCCACCCACTACTTTGCTGATTCTTCCAACTGATTGCACGACTTGCTCACATTCTCATCGTGGGTGAACACACGTGCCGTAGACCGCCAGACCAAAACCCTAGTTAATATCCCCCCATGCGACACGATTGAAATCTCGTGATTGTGGAGTCAGTTGCTGACTTTATGGGACGATGAGTCCATGTATCGCTGAGTCGAACATGATTAGCAAATGTTCTGAAACTCATGAGTTTAACGTGTCTGCTGGGACAAGGTATCATTATAACCTAAGACGAGCAAAACTGTGTTGCTAGATTGTTGAATATTTATAGTTGAACCAATATTCTTTGATTTGAGCAAATATTGCTAGTCTGAGCGAATATTGCTAATTGAATAAATATTGCCGGTTCCAGCGAATATTGCTAGTTCGAGCAAATATTGCTAATTTGAACAAATATTGTTCTTTTGATGAATTGTTGGTAGCTGAACCAAATAAAATATTAATTTAAGTTACTGACTGCTGAGTCGAGCAAAATAAATATGAATGTTATCATGGAATCAACATAAAATTATCAGAGTGTTCGAATTTGCTCAGAATCACGTTTCTGCAAAGCTCTGGATTCAAAACCCTAATTTTACCGAGATAATGATTTATTGCAAATCACATGAAACCGGCTACATGGGATGACGGGTTCACCATATAACGCCTAGATGTTCGAATGAGAAAAAACACCAAAGTCTCTTGAGGACCAGTTGGTGAAAAAATGATTAAATGCTGGTTCAATCATTTACTGAAATAATGCTCGTGTGAGCGACAAATCATAAAACCTGTTTTAAGGAAAATATGAGGGACCGGCCAAGAGGTCATGAGACCAGTAGATGGTCGTTTGAGCGAACTTCCAATTGTTTGGAAAGAGTTCGAACCTAATATGAGCAGCTGAGCAAATTAGGTTAAAATCATTAAAGCACGCGGGACCAGCTGTTTGCAAGCCTCAGGGTCACCCTTGGTCGGTCAAGGGGATGTTCCCGTGTCACCATGATGTCCGTTCTTTAGTCCTGAGAATTTTGATACTTTATGATGCACGTTTGATCAACATTTGGAGAAAATATGCAAAATCCATGGTTTTGCTGAAACCGACAAAAATACATGAGATGATGGAAATAATAAATAAACATGAAATCACAAGGTGTGCGACCGGCCACGGCTAGGGCATGGCCGGCCGGCTGACACGCAGTCCCACATGCTTTCCCCAGTTTTATGTGATTTCATGTATTTTTCTTTGATTTTAAGGGAAATTCCATGAAACTGGAGAGTTTGGCGAAATTAGGGAACTTCCATGAGATGAGAGACATAAATTAAAATATAAAATAGGGAATGAGAGTGTGGGACCGACAATGGCCGTGGCATGGCCGCCCGGCCAATGGGCGCGGGTCCCAAGACACTCTTCCCAATTTTATGTAATTTTGATGATTTTAGATAACTTTTCATAAAATCAAAGGGATTTGTTGAAAACCAAGATATTTTGTTGAAATCAGGGAGTTTTCATGAAATCAGGAAACCAAACACCAAATAATAATAAAATGGTAGGCGTGTGGGACCGGCTAGGGCATGGCCGGCCGGCAAGAACCCGGTCCCACAAGTTTTCCTATTTTTTTTTAATAGTTTTCATGATTTTAGAGAAAATACATGAAATTAGGTAATTTTAGGGAAAATTCATAAAATCAAGGAATTTTCATAATTTGAGAAAGAATAATAAAATAATGGGACGTGAGGTGTGGGACCGGCCACAGCTAAGGCATGCGGCCGGCGGCGGTCCCGCGACACCTTTCCCTAATTTTATTATTTTTGATAAATTCATGTGATTTAGATAAAATACATGAAATTAGGTAATTTTGATGATTTTAGGGAAATTCATAAAATCAAGGAATTTTCATAATTTGAGAGAAATAACAAAATAATGGAGACATGAGGTGTGGGATCGGTCACGGCCAAGACATGGCCGGCTGGTGCTCGGTCCCGCGACACCTTTCTCTAATTTTATTATTTTTTGATAAAATCATGTGATTTAGATAATTTCTTTGAAATAAAGGAAATTTGCTCGAACGAGAGGATTTTCATGAGATCGTGAAAATAATAAAAATATGATAAAATATAAAATTGGGCGCGGGACTGGTCACGACATGACTGGCCGGCTGGTGAGCCTAGTCCCCTGGCGCTTTTACTTAACATTTTATTATTATTATTATTTTTTTTCCTCCCTATTTTGCATAGGTTCCTCGTTCGTTTGTATTTTTGAAATGCTCGTTCGTGCATTCAAATGCTGGTCTGTGCATTATCTGCTAATTACACTTGCACCATTTTCGTCAGGCTTATTCTTATTCGATGCTCAGATGCCTGTTTCATCGAATTTTTATTACTAACCTGTGGAATTCTGCTGGTAAGAACCACAGATTGAAGTAACGAAATATAATGAGGAATCGTAGATTATTGCTGGATATTCAGGCGATTAATTGACGACTCGTAGAATATTGCTGGATATTCAGACGATGGCTCGTAGAATATTGCTGGATATTCAGACGATTTGAGATAATTAATTGCTGGCTCTACACTAGAAGGGCTTCCTGTCTAGGAGCATTAATTATTTGCGTGTTGAGAAATATGAACTTGCTGGAGTGTCATATTCCTCTTGCATAGTCGGGGAAAACCTGGTTACATCCCGAAGACGTTGTCGTTCTATACTAGCATACATGTTGTCTAGGAGCCGCCCAATTTTTCGATTCTATACAGTATGGGATGTGTCGTGGCCTCAGCTGAGAGACTACACATCTTCATCTTCTCTGAGAGACTTTCTCCATCAGAGGTGGCATGAGCTTTCATGCATAGAGACATGAGTCTCGATACTCATCCGATTGCCGGATCTGGAGTAATTACTGAAATTGCTCAGTTTTCGTAAGATATGCCGCAGTCTCAGCTGAGAGACTACACATATACACATACTCTGAGAGACAACCTTCTCAGTCAGATATTTATGGCATGAGCTTTCACGCTTTAATGAGAGACATGATCCTCAATACTCATCCGGTTGCCGAATCTGGAGTATAGTTTTATAATTCTACCGTTTATCGAAAATCCACCATCTACATTAAGTCCCCTGCTTAGTGAGGAACAGTCATGTTCCTAAGTCAGCATTGAATGGTGATTTTCCAGGTATAAATAAAAATAAGTAATTGAACTTGGTCATAAGATAAGATATTACCGGATTTCGACTTAATGAGCAAACCATGGTTTGAGCGGAAACCTCTGTGGCATAATAGAGCGTCATCCAGTGAACATAAAACCGTGTAGAACCACTGGTTCGATGATGGAACCTTGGTTGGTTTAGGATTCACGGGTCGGGCCCAAAAGGGAAATCCTTATGGAATTAGGTTTTGGAAATAAAATTAGGTATAAAAGGGATTAATTCTCTTTTTTTTTTTTTTTATTTTCCACGGACGACCACCATCATCTCTTCCTTCAGAGAACAGGAGGTTTCACCGGCGCACCACCAGCCGCCGACCGGAGCTAGCACCGTCCGGCCAACTTCCGGCCGGCGCCAACCAGGTACACTGCTAATTATTTTTTGTTGTTTTTTTGCTGATTTCATGAGTTTTTCATGTTTTGATCATGTTGAAATTTTATACATGTGTATAAATTAGCGTGAGTTTTGTAGGAAAACCCTTGTTTTATCAAACGTATGTTCGTTCGATCGTTAGTTTTGAAAACTAAATAAAACCCTGGTTTATGAGGGATTTTTTTTATATGTGGACTTAGGTCCAGTGATAAAACTTAGTGTATGAGCTTTCATGTGAACCAAGATTTTACCTTAATAGATGTGAGCTTTCACAAAACCGAAATAAACCCGTTTTTAGAAGACGATGCTTATTCGAGGAAAATATGTATATACTTTTATGTATGTGAACTTATGTCCAGTGATAAAACTTTATTTATGAGCTTACATGAGAGTTATTATTTTATCACAATAGGTGTGAGTTTTCACAAAACTAGCATAAACCTTCGTTTTTAATAAAACGCCAATACGAAGAAAAATAGATTTATATATATATATATATATGTAGCCGTGACATATTTTATGTGAAACATGATGACATATTTTATTCACATGGATTTGTTCTTATTAGATAAATTCTGAAAATTTATATGAACAAATTGCATTAATTGTTGCTTTGTAAAATCAAGACGTGGGTTTTGAGTAACCTTCAAACTTGACAATTTATTTATGATGAAATAGTGTCTTGTTTTAAATTTCATGAGGTCAGTTGTGTGAATGTTTACATTATGAAAATTATGTCTATGATTTTATGAGAAAATCATTTTCCATGAACTAATGAAGTGTTGTTCGTTATTGCAGATTTCAAGGAACGAATTGATTTCGTGTGTTAACTCTTGTATTGCAACCACTATTGTTAGTGAAATTGAAAGAGGTAAGATTCAAGAATTACCATTTTATGGATGAATTTATTTGCATGTCGATAACTTCATGCTCCTGGTTTCAGAAAATGCCGGCTTCCAGCAGTCGTAGTTATTCCTCCGGTTCTGACGAAGATCCCAAAGCTCCCATAGCTAAGTCGAGAGCCAAGGTAATTCGCGATGAGGGAGCAAAGCTCAGCGTGCCCTTGAATGAGCGGAGAGTTACTTTCGCCGAAATCATGAAAAGAAAAGGCGAAGACGATGAGAAAGATGCTCGTCAGCGCACAAAGGATCGAATCCGGCGCAAAATACAGAGAGCTGAGGAAAAACGCCAATTCTTGGACGGGGTACCCTCTGATTCTGATGCTGATGCTTCCAAAGAAGAAACCGCCTGGGGTTTTCCTGATCAGTGTGCCACAGAATTCGAAAGTCCCATGAACATTGTAGCTGAAGCGGAAGAAGATTCAGATTCAGATGATGATTTTTATGCTCATCCGGACGTCACCAATAGTCATGACAGTGATTCCGAAGAAGAGGATTCCGAGAAGGATAGTGATGAAAACTCTGAGAAAGACAGTGATGACGAATCTGACAACTCATATGGATCTGACGAGTAGTTTTACTTTCGATTTCTTTTTTATTTTTTAGTATTTGAATACTCTCAATCTTCGTAATAGATGTCTTCATTCGAACAACTTTATTGAAGTATTTAGGTCTTCCTTTTGAACGAGAGATTTATTAATGCAAGTTCTTCTTGATTGAATTAAGCAAACCGAGCCACTCTTCATGCCGAACTCATTGTAATCTCCCTTAACCCTTGTGGTTCTTCATCTTATGAAAATATCCAAACATAAGCTGTATAGTACATGGGGACGTGTGACTTGCCGATCACAATTAACCTTGGTCAGTCCCCAGTGCACTATTTTACTTCCGCATCTCCAGTTTGGCCTTGTTCTAGACTTAGGGTTTCAGTAAAACTCGTAACTGAATCGGGGATAAGTGCCTGTCGTATCTTGTATATATCTTTGTAGATTTAGGGTTTATCACTTGCGCCAATATTTCCTCCATTCCTAAGTTAGTTTCATCACAGAAGAAATTTCGATCATCATACCTCTCATATCATGTCTACTGATAATACTTCTTCTCAAAACGGACTTCGGTCGAAACATGGAGTAGAAGCGCCCATCTTGGTAAGTTGCACATCTTTTCCATCTCGTTCAGTTGAGGTTACTGATCGTAGAAGATGATTTGTTGCAGGATGACAAGAAAAATCTTTCTTCTCACAATTCAAGGCCCAAGCGGACTGATAGAACTCCTGCCCAGTATAGGTCGGCTCCTGCTGAGACTGGATCATCTGTAAGCAATCTTATAATCCTTGAAATTTTACCATGTCTAATTCAGGCGAAATTAAACACCTCCCGTTCACCACAGACGAATGTTCGTGTCGTTGTTGATGCTAGAAGGAGAAGGAGTGGAAAGTATGTGACTGTGGTCGAGGTTGAATACAGTGGAAATCGAGCATGTGAAGATTCTGCAGAATCTGTGGAGACAGAAGACAGTGTTCACGCCTGTGAATACCCGACAGCTGGACTTTCGTTCGAAGCTCCATTGGTTAACACTTTCCCAAACAATGAGATGGTTGGTGGATTTGTCATTCCCAAGTGCCATGCACCTC
This sequence comes from Papaver somniferum, assembly GCF_003573695.1. Lineage (NCBI taxonomy): Eukaryota > Viridiplantae > Streptophyta > Magnoliopsida > Ranunculales > Papaveraceae > Papaver > Papaver somniferum. Next base: position 122,574,015 of record NC_039364.1, read on the forward strand.
TGTGTAACAGGATCTGGAAAAATTATGGGCATATTGCTACTACGGAAGTGTGGAAAGGTTTTCAACCCACTCTCTTGACTACAGTTGCAGGGCTGTTACCGATCATTGAAGAAATGAACCAAATGCACCTGCGGGACGTCAAGAATCAGGAACTGCATAAGTGGGATGAGATGATTTCCAATTGTGAGATATTGCGATTCAACGTGAGCTGGCTTCATCGTCGTCTTGAGATAATTAAGATACATAAGGCGGCGGAAGCTGCTGATGCGATTTCCATGACCACTGCTTTACTGGAGGAGGAAAAGATAATGTCTTTGGAGTCAGCGAGGGTTGAGAAGGCGGTTGAGGATTTGAAGGCAAAGACTAGGATCTTCCAGAAGAAACTCGACAGGGTTTCCTATAGGGATTATCCATTGCTGGATGGTTTGTTCTGAGTGAATATTCAGGAGAGTTGTAATGTTGGTTTCTGACAAGGTAGAATAATCTGATAGTATGAGGAGTTTTTGTTCAATTGATGAATATTTGATGAACGAATGAGCATCTTGCATGCACTTTGAAGGAAATAAATTACATTTGAGATGTATTTTGAAATAAAGGTTAATTATCTGTTGTTGATCAAGCGTAATAGGCTTTGAGCCATTTGTCGTTGATAATATTTCCTTCCTTTCCTCCACTGAGTGCTAAAATTTTGTAGTATCCACTAGACACCGCTTTGATGATAACATACGACCCTTCCCATTTCAGAGAGAATTTGGGAGCAGGCATGTCTTGTTGAATGTGCTTTGCTGTCTTTAATACCAAATCTCCTACTTGAAAAGTTCGGGGTTTGACCATTTTGTTGTAATCCCTGGATACCCTCTGTTTATAAGCCTCCACGTACTTTTCTACTTTAGCTCTCCTTGATTCAAGCATGTCTAGTTCAACAACTCTTGACTTGGACACTTCAGCTTCATCCCATTGTATTCCGCTAGCCGCTTCAATCCTTGCTGAAGGATTTTTTATCTCGGCTGGGAGTATAGCATCAGCCCCATAGACGAGCGAATACGGTGACGTCCCAATTGAGCTCCTTGGTGCAGTTCTGTAAGCTCAAAAATCCATGGGAAGTTGCTCATGCCACGATCGTGGATTGTCATGAATTGTTCGACTGATAATCCGGATCAAAGTTTTGTTGGTACTCTCCGCTTGGCCGTTTCCTTGGGGGTAGTATGGTGTGGAGAAGATTTGTTTAATCCCGTACTCCTTGAGTAATTTCTCGACATCTTGATTGGCGAAAGGAGTCCCATTATCCGTGATGATATGTTTAGGGACGCCGAATCTACATATAATATGCTCCTTGATGAAGGATGCAATAGTTACCCCTGTGGTACCTCTGAGCGGGATTGCTTCGACCCACTTAGTGAAATACTCAGTAGCTGTGACGATGTATTCATGCTGCTTTGAGGATGCTGGATTGATCTTCCCGATGATATCAAGTCCCCAGCTATAGAAAGGCCATGGACTATTTACAGAGTGTAATGGAAGACAAGGAGTATGAATGAGATTACCATGAATCTAGCATTTATGGCACTTCTGAACGTATGCGGCTGCATCATCTTCCATAGTCAGCCAGTAGTATTTCTCGTGGATTTGGAGAAACAACTTCCTTTTCCCCTGATGTTCTCCTTCATGAGTTTCTTTCAGCACTGTCAGGATTTCATCTTCGGCTAGGCATCTCAACAAGTATCCTCCAAATATCGTCAAGAAAAACAAATCTCTTATCTCTCTGTATGAGTTTGATTGCATCTTTCTTTTCTGGTGGAGATTTGTTGTCTCGAAGATATTCGATGTAAGGCTGCCTCCAGTCCGCGGTGTGAAGGAGTGTTAGCACCTCCAAATGATGAGGAGGTGTCTGAAAATTAGGACAGGCTCCCTGCAAAGTCCTCGACTGTGCTTCCATGGAAGGCCAATAGTACCCGAGTCTCTGGAGTCTTCTATAAAATTTTATCACCAGCGTCTGTCCGCACACTTCTTGATGTACACTTTCGAGTTTTTCTTTCGCTTCTTCATCACCCATGCATCGTGATAGAGAGGCATCCGGGTTACGATGGTATAAGGCTCCATCAAGCAAGAAGAAGTTCTTTAGTTCTTTAAGGCTGATCGTCCCTTCTGTAATGAAGCTGCTCAGTTCATGAATGATAGGTTCTCTCCAGTCATTTGCTTGAGCTTCTTCAGTTTGATTAAGCCACGTGGATGACACATCTCGTCTTTGCACTATAATGGATTTCTCTGATCCTTCGAATTGCAACTTGGAGGCAAGAGTCGCTAAGAAATCAGCATGCCTATTTTTGGTTCGGCCAGTATGGGTGATGGTCGCTTCGGCGAAATGAGTCAGGAGTCGCTGTGCTTCAGCCCTGAATGGATCAAGTGTTATCTCTTTGAGAGAGTACACCCCATTCATTTGATTAACTAGTAGTTTTGAATCTCCTCTGATCTACAGATGCATTGCGCCTGCTTGTTTAGATAAGGATAATCCTAGCAAGAAGGCCTCATACTCTGCTGAATTATTTGTACAGTGGAAATCCAGATTGAATGAGTGTGAGAATACCTCTCCTGATGGCGATACCAAGACTATGCCCGCTCTTCCAGTATCATTACTAGGAGTGGCGGATCCATCAAAGTACAACAACCATGTTTCTTCTTTAACGACTGAGATTCCTGGAAGTTCTTCTGGTACATCATCTGGTAATGTCGCGGAATCTTCTCCTGGGAACGCTGCTAGTAAATCTGCTACTGCTTGACCTTTGATTGCTTTGGGGGAAACACATACTATGTCGAATTCCGACATCTGAAGCAGCCACTTTCCAGGTCTTCCTATCAGAGCGGGCTTTGAGAGTAAAAACTTTATGGGATCATCTTTGGATACAAGCACAACTCTATTGGATAGTAAATAATGTCTGAATATTTGCATTGCATGAGCTAACGCCAGGCATGCTCTTTCAGCTTTCAGTTATCTGAGTTGAGCATCCTTCATGGTTCGGCTGAAATAGTAAATCGGATGCTCGACGCCTTCTTCGTCTTCTTGAGCCAGTAGTGCTCCAATAGCAACATCACTGGAGGCTGTGTATAATATCAACGGTCGACCCTGCACTGGAGACCTCATGACTGCAGGTGATAAAAGTATCTGTTGTATTTTCTGAAATGCTTCCTGCTGAACATACGTCCATGTGAAACTCGCTCCCTTCTTCAGCAGAGGGGTGAACGAAGTAATAAGTTGAGCCAATCCTGGTATGAAGCATCTGATGTAATTCACCTTACCCATGAAGCTCCGCAGTTCCTTCGCAGTGCGTGGAGGAGGCATGGTGGAGATGGATTTCGCTTTGTCCGGATCGACTTTGATCCCTTCGGGAGTGACCAACAATCCCAGAAACTTTCCAGAAGAAACTCCAAAAGCCCATTTTAGAGGATTCATCTTCAACTTGTATTCTCTGCATCTTTCAAAGACTTGTCTCAGAACTTCTAGATGTGATGTTTGAGCTTTCGATTTCACCACGACATCATCAACATAATCCTCTACTTGCTTGTGCATCATATCATGAAATATTGCTATCATGGCTCGTTGGTAGGTGGTGCCAACATTCTTCAACCCAAAGGGCATCACAGTGTAATGAAAATTCCCAATGGGAGTGTGAAACGCGGTCTTGGCGGCATCATGTTCGAACATTTTGATTTGGTTGTACCCACTGTAACCATCCATGAATGAGAACATACCGTGGCCGCTGGTCGCATCAACGAGCATATCAATGTTGGGTAAAGGAAAGTCATCCTTCCGGGCAGCATTTATTTAGGTTTCTGAAATCTACACAACATCTGATTTGGCCATTTTTTTCTTAACTGGGACAACATTAGCCAGCCAGGTTGGATGTTGAATAGGCTTGATAAATCCTACTACCAACAATTTTTGAATTTCGGCCTTGATTTGTTCCTCGACCTCATGCCTGAACTGCCTGGGCGGTTGTTTGACAGCCTTTGAGCCGGGAATGATATGTAGACGGTGAGTGACCAATTTGCCATCCAGGCCAGGCATTTCTTCATACGTCCAAGCAAATATATCCCGATACTCCTTCAGTAGATTTACCAGACCTGTACACTCTTCCGGTGATAGCGCAGAACTGACCAAGATCGGTCTTGGATCTTCCTCTGCGTCGATGTTAACCGTCTCAAGATCATCAGTGGTTGAATTCGTGCCATCTTGCAACTGTTGTGGAGCTTCCTGAACTTCATCCTCGGGTAGTTTTTCATTCTGACATGATTCACCAGTGCGGGGAGACTCTTGATCAATCTCCCCTATTAATTGCTAATCTTTGCGTCGCCGATAAATGACCCTTCCTTCTGCGTCATGAGTGGTCATAAAATTGGATTCTGAGATCGTAGTTTCATCTTTTCGGCGCTTGAACGATGTAGCAGGCGATTCGACTGGTTCCGCTTCCGAAGATGGTGATGATGCGGATGCCTCAATAGCCTTCCAACTTGGAAGCGGGGTAGTGTAGATTTTCTTAGGAGGTTCAGGGGCGCTTCTCTGAGACTCGATGAATTCCGCATCGTAGGACAGAGCATACGGAGATGATGAAGCAGTTATGCGTACGATCTTGTTATTGAGTAAGGCCTTCATGCATTGATGGAACCACCTTGTTGTCATGGAGCCAAGGTCGCCCAAGTATCAGGTGGTAGTCAGGCTCTTGCTCGATCACGTGGAATTTCACCTTTGATTGAATTGGTCATACCCTCAAATATATGTACGCGTATCCATATGTGTGGCTTTGGATTCCTTCAAATCCTGTCATTAGGATGGGATGGCGAATGATTTTACCTGGAAATCTGGCCATTATAAGAGTCTTGATAGTGACAATATTGCTGGAAGTACCGGTGTCGACAAGAGCCCTTCTAAATTCGGTGCCTTTGATGAAGCCAGTCACATACAACGCGCGATTGTGCCCTTCGTCTGCGATGTGATCTTCCTCTCCAAAAGTGATGTTGTCGATTGAATGTTCAGATACCAGGGATACTTCTTCAACTGCTGGGGTTGGTAAAGTTATTTGTACGTCGGATGATATCTGGTTGAGTGCGGCAAACGTGTCCGTACGTTGTTCCCTGGAAAAGTGTAAAAGTTCACACAAATTTTCAATCAATTGTGCAACCTCTTGATCCACCGGCTTTTCATAAGTAGTGAAACTGTTGATTTGAGGGTTAGGCGTTGAACCAGTCCCCAGTGTTGGGACTTCCGAAGCAGAGACACCGCCCAACTCAGATGTCAGCTTGATGAGAAAATCGAGTATGTGATCTATCGTGTTCTTCATCAGATCCATGTTCCTGGTGTGGACTTCCAGAATTCGAGATAGCTCTGCCAGAGTCGGGGTTCCTCTTCCTTCCGTGTCGTCAGGTGTAACATGAGGAATCCTGCCATTTGAAAGATTCTGGATTGGGTCTGGATCAGTTGAAATAGTCCTAAGACCAACCATCTTGTGAAAATGAGATTGCAACCGATAGATTAATCTCCCACTATGGTCGCCAATCTGTGGATGGGGAATTTTTTTTTGCTGGTTTTTACGAAATTGAAGAGTCGACCGTGTGGAAACTCCTTGAACCGAGAGAAATGTTGAACCTCACACAGATGCACTGCAAGAAGGGAGTGCTTTAAGTTCGAGAGATCAATCTACAAGACCCCGGCCTAAACCAAGAACAATGGCCGTTCCAGAGTCACTTCGGTCACAAGAGAGGATGGGTTGATCTGTAGGAGGGAAGCTGGGAAATGCGTGAGATCAATGGTGATCTGAGATTGTAGGTGTGTTGTGAATTCAACGTGAAATGCTCTGAATGGTTGAATTTTGCTCAATTGAGAGTAATTTCTGTGAGTTCGTGTAGACGACAAATTTTCTGTATGAACTTTGATGAGAAATTGCTCGTTTTGGCAAAATGTTGTTCTTTCAATCAGGATCCAGAGACATTTTATAATGCCGGAGTTGAAAACACCATGATCCCATGAAGTGTGACAGTTGCTGGAATCAGAGAATGGGAAATGGGGAAATCGTGTTAAAACCAATTACTCATCGTGCGGAGACTTGGTTAACTTTCCACCCACTACTTTGCTGATTCTTCCAACTGATTTCACGACTTTCTCACATTCTCATCGTGGGTGAACACACGTGCCGTAGACCGCCAGACCAAAACCCTAGTTAATATCCACCCATGTGACACGATTGAAATCTCGTGATTGTGGAGTCAGTTGCTGACTTTATGGGACGATGAGTCCATGTAGCGCTGAGTCGAACATGATTAGAAAATGTTCTGAAACTCATGAGTTTAACGTGTCTGCTGGGACAAGGTATCATTATAACCTAAGACGAGCAAAACTGTGTTGCTAGATTGTTGAATATTAATAGTTGAACCAATATTGTTTGATTTGAGAAAATATTGCTAGTCTGAGCGAATATTGCTAATTGAGTAAATATTGCCGGTTCGAGCGAATATTGCTAGTTCGAGCAAATATTGCTAGTTTGAACAAACATTGTTCTTTTGATGAATTGTTGGTAGCTGAACCAAATAAAATATTAATTTAAGTTACTGACTGCTGAGTCGAGCAAAATAAATATGAATGTTAATCATGGAATCAACATAAAATTATCAGAGTGTTCGAATATGCTCAGAATCACGTTTCTGCAAAGCTCTGGATTCAAAATCCTAATTTTACCGAGATAATGATTTATTGCAAATCACATGAAACCGAATACATGGGATGACAGGTTCACCATATAACGCCTAGATGCTCGAATGAGCAAAAACACCAAAGTTTCTTGAGGACCAGTAGGTGAAAGAATGATTAAATGCTGGTTCAATCATTTACTGAAATAATGCTCGTGTGAGCGACAAATCATAAAACCTGTTTTATGGAAAATATGAGGGACCGGCCAAGAGGTCATGAGACCAGCTCTTGGTGGTCTTGGTACCAGTAGATGGTCGTTTGAGCGAACTTCCAATTGTTTGGAAAGATTTCGAACCTAATATGAGCAGCTGGGAAAATTAGGTTAAAATCATTAAAGCACGCGGGACCAGCTGTTTGCAAGCCTCAGGGTCACCCTTGGTCAGTCAAGGCGATGTGCCCGTGTCACCATGATGTCCATGCTTCAGTCCTGAGAATTTTGATACTTTCTGATGCACGTTTGAGCAACATTTGGAGAAATTATGCAAAATCCATGGTTTTGCTGAAACCGGCAAAAATACATGAGATGATGGAAATAATAAATAAACATGAAATCACAAGGTGTGGGACCGGACACGACTAGGGCATGGCCGGCCGGCTGACACGCGGTCCCACATGCTTTCCCCAATTTTATGTGATTTCATGTATTTTTCTTAGATTTTAAGGGAAATTCCATGAAACTTGAGAGTTTGGCGAAATTAGGGAACTTCCATGAGATGAGAGACATATATTAAAATATAAAATAGGGAATGAGAGTGTGTGACCGCCAATGGCCGTGGCATGGCCAGTTAGCCAATGGGCACGGGTCCCAAGACACTCTTCCCAATTTTATGTAATTTTGATGAATTTAGATAACTTTTCATAAAATCAAAGGGATTTGTTGAAAACCAAGATATTTTGTTGAAATCAGGGAGTTTTCATGAAATCAAGAAACCAAACACCAAATAATAATAAAATAGTGGGCGTGTGGGACCGGCTAGGGCATGGCCGGCCGGCTAGAGCCCGGTCCCACAAGTTTAATTTTTTAATATTTTCATGATTTTAGAGAAAATATATGAAATTAGGTAATTTTAGGGAAAATTCATAAAATCAAGGAATTTTCATAATTTGAGAAAGAATAATAAAATAATGGGACGTGAGGTGTGGGACCGGACACGGCCAAGGCATGCGGCCGGCCGGCGGTCCCGCGACACCTTTCCCTAATTTTATTATTTTTGATAAAATCATGTGATTTAGATAAAATACATGAAATTAGGTAATTTTCATGATTTTAGGGAAAATTAATAAAATCAACAAATTTTCATAATTTGAGAGAAATAATAAAATAATGGAGACGTGAGGTTTGGGACCGGTTACGGCCAAGACATGGTCGGCTGGTGCTCGGTCCCGCGACACCTTTCTCTAATTTTATTATTTTTTGATAAAATCATGTGATTTAGGTAATTTCTTTGAAATAAAGGAAATTTGCTCGAACGAGAGGATTTTCATGAGATCGTGAAAATAATAAAAATATGATAAAATATAAAATTGGGCGCGGGACTGGTCACGGCATGACTGGCCGGCTGGTGAGCCTAGTCCCCTGGCGCTTTTGCTTAATATTTTATTATTATTATTTTCCCTCCCTATTTTGCATGGGTTCCTCGTTCGTTCGTATTTTTGAAATGCTCGTTCGTGCATTCAAAATGCTGGTCTGTGCATTATCTGCTAATTACACTTGCACCATTTTCATCTGGGCTTATTTTTATTCGATGCTCAGATGCCTGTTTCGTCGAATATTTATTACTAACCTGTGGAATTCTGCTGGGAAGAACCACAGATTGAAGTAACGAAATATAACGAGGAATCGTAGAATATTGCTGGATATTCAGGCGACTAATTGACGACTCGTATAATATTGCTGGATATTCAGACGATGGCTCATAGAATATTGCTGGATATTCATACGATTTGAGATAATTAATTGATGGCTCTACACTAGAAGGGCTTCCTGTCTAGGAGCATTAATTATCTGCGGGTTGAGCAATATGAACTTGCTGGAGTGTCATATTCCTCTTGCATAGTCGTGGAAAACCTGGTTACATCCCGAAGACGTTGTCACTCTATACTAGCAGACATGCTATCTAGGAGCCGCCCAATCTTTCGATTCTATACAGTATGGGATGTGTCGTGGCCTCAGCTGAGAGACTACACATCTTCATCTTCTCTGAGAGAATTTCTCCATCAGAGGTGGCATGAGCTTTCATGCATAGATACATGAGTCTCGATTCTCATCCGATTTCCGGATCTGGAGTAATTACTGAAATTGCTCAGTTTTCGTAAGATATGTCGCGGTCTCAGCTGAGAGACTACACATCTACACGTACTCTGAGAGACAGCCTTCTCAGTCAGAGATTTATGGCATGAGATTTCACGCTTTAATGAGAGACATGAGCCTCAATACTCATCCGGTTACCGAATCTGGAGTATAGTTTTACAATTCTACCCTTTGTCGAAAATCCACCATCTACACCTGTAAGCTTTGTGTCTGGATGCATGAAGCCAGGTACCATATTTACTTGTATCCTCCATTGTATATACACCTAAACCACCATCCTTAATAGGTAAAGTTTTTATTCGTTGCTGAAGTGGACCAAATCCAGCACCATCCCCTTTCATCACAAGCATTCTGTTGGCAACGTGCAATATACTTTCCCCACCACATGGGATGCCAACTTCAAACTGGTGGTTACCCAGATAACTTTCCATCTCCTTGCACACAGAACTTGCAGCTAATTTAGAGCATAAACATCGCCAGACTGTACCGACTGCTATAGGTCTTAGACCACCATCAGATTTGAGCAATGGCGTGAGTGGTGCACTGGCAATGTATTCTCCAAGAGAAGCTGTACACCTACCAGAAAGCCACAAGTTCACTACACCTGCGATGGAAGTAACAAGCTCTTCAGAAACAACATATGCATATCCACTTAGAGTGTCAAGCAGGTGTTGGGCTCTAAGTCCATCCCTGCCACATGAGGTGCCTTTATGAAAACCTCTAATAGCAGCAAAGACATCTTTGCTTTCAACAGAAACTAGTGAGCAATCTATGTTGTCTGGAGGTATGATAGGAGGGGGAGCGTATGTGTGCTTCTGTTGTAATTCATGAAGAGTATATTCATTATATAGCGCTACACCATTAGAGGATAAAATTTTGATGGTTGTTGTGTATTGCCCATAACTTAGTTTCTTTTTACAAGCCTCCACATTGGTTTTTGGTTTCTTTCTAGTGCACTGTTCCCTAGTTCTTTGAGCTTCTTATTGAGCCTCCAATAACTGCTGAATTAGAATACTACATCCATTTGGTTCCCTCCATGTGTTCAAATCTTGATTAATGGTTGTTGTTTGTAGCCTTTTTCTGTTGCCTGATCTCTCTTCCCTTAAGGTTTTTGGTATCTATAAATTGAGAGTGCAAATAGGTAATAACAACAGTTGTAACCATGACTTGAGATCACAGGGGTTGACGAGCACCTTATCCAAAGATGTTTTTAAAATTCGAGAAAAGTGCAGGCAAATAGGTAATAATAATTATTTTTTTTAATTTTATTTTTTTAAAAAAAAAAAGATGTCGCAAAGGCTTTCAATATAAAAACATCATAATAAAAAATGTAATATTAAGTGTACAATATTCTGGGCTCTCTCTTTCAAAAAAATAAAAAAAAATCTGGGGTAAAACTTGTCTTTATAATAAAATAACAAGGTTAAAATAGATAATCAATTAAATCGAATTACGTGGGTCCAGAACTTCTGCTTTTCCAGCTTTTAAAAGCTAGTGCTGACTCGGGCATCGACCCAGGAAGAATCCATTTTAGACTTACGGATAAATCCATGATCAACCTCCTTTCGTAGTACCCTACCCCCAGGGGAAGTTGAATCCCCGTTGCCTCCTTGAAAGAGAGATGTCCTGAACCGCTAGACGATGGGGGAATACCCGCATGATCGCCTACAGTAGCTTTTAAAAGTATGCCGAAAATGAAAGTGCTTCTCTCCAAAAGCACTTTGAAAATTTTTTACCAGACACAATTTTTGGTAAGAATTTGTTACAAGTTTGTTAAAAAGTGCTTTTGGTTGCAAAAAAGCAATCCTAAACAGGGCTTATAGCTTCTTGTAGTAGAGTAGAGCACCATGCCAGTACCCGTCGTTAGTATTATAACCAAAATATGCATCCACTTTAACTTTAAGAATCTCAGAATTGCCATCCATAGTTGTTGTAACTGCAATGCAATTGTCAGTACTTGTTCAGACATGCTAAAATTATTAAGATGGAACTTAATTATGGAGATTGTGCAAGTAAGGTTTAGAGATTTATCCTGGAAGATACATTCACATTTTTCTTTACAGATTATCCAGCTAGCAACCATTAGAGTAATCCGAAGTGTTTTGTTCAACAATTCCAGTATTGTTCATTCTAGTTAACCAATAAATGATCCATTAATTTCCTGACTGATTTACAATGATCTCGAACTTAATCTATGCTGGTGTTAATAGATCTCTACATTGCTCTGGCATGATCACAACTGACCATAAGACAATATAAGGATTTTTCATCATGGTCAGTTTCCGTTGTTCCCTTGAATTGAACAAGCCGCTGGCTGGTAGGTACAATTCCTTTAAGATACTTCCAAGTAAATAACTTGACTCTGTGTGGTAACTTCATCTTCCGTAAATATTTCCAGATTTCTTTAGAAACAATGTTAAGTGTTGCTTGACTATTAACTCTGTTTTCTTGAAGCTTATTACAAGAACTATTGACAGCAAAAATTCCATCTTTAGTTGACCTCCATCTAATAATGAGGAGAGATTTGTATTCTCTTGATCTTTTCAGCCTCTTCTGTAGTAAATAATGTGCCAAGAAGATCGACATTCTAATAGGCAGTGTTAGGAATAATAATCTCATTGACAAACACATTATTCAGAAGAGTGAGACTGATAGTTCATCTCTAATATCTAGACCAATAATCCAGGTATCATACCAAATTCCGGTTTTTCCTCCATAATTCACCTCCCTGAAGTAGTTTTGTTGTAGAGCAGATAATCCCACTTCCATTCTGAAAATGCGAGGGTACCCAAATATACCTCAAACTAAAACTTTTCCTACCTATAAGTTCTTTCTCCGAAAGTGATTGTCTATGGACTGACTCGAGACAATCCAACTACTCAGTTCACACTTCGTGTGATCGTCTATGGATACGAGATCGAGACAATACAATAACGAAGTATGTTACTTGATAAAAAGGTTCGGACTTAACCAAACACAATAGGATTAATTTATCAAGTAAATAGGAATTAACATTGTGAAAAATACTAGAATCACCCAACTAAATGGGTTCTATATTTTCAAGCCCCACCAAATGGATTCATTACTATAAACTTTATAATTAAACTTTTTGATATTTCTAGGCCCAGAACTTTAGATTTCAGGGCTTGGTAATAAAGTTTAGGGTTTGGAAGAAATTAGTAATACCAAAAATACCCTTGACTATATATACCTAATAAAATAGGCTATGAGTTTCATTTCCAGATTCATTTCCTGTTTCACTTTCTCTCTCTCGGCAAAAGATCTCTCGGCAAAATTGTATCTGCATCTTCCTTTCACTAGATTTTCTCTTCATGATATTAAATCTTCTGAATTCGAATTGTTTCTTCACAAAATCGTTGCATTGAAGAACAACAAACAAGTGCGTTGATTTTTGATTCGCTGTATTGAAGACGAGAGGAAGAACAACACATATTTCCCAGAAAATCGTTGAATTGATTCAGTTGTTTTCAGATCTGACGAGAGGAAGACGCTGCATTGAAGAACAACAAATAGGTTTGTATCAATTTTTATTTTCTGTTTGTATAAAATAGGTTTGATTCACTAGTTTTTTCTGATCTATTTTTTAATTTCGATTTTCTACTGATTATCGTTTTTTTTGCTTGGATTTTGCTGAGTCTGAGAAGAGGAAGAAAACAGGTTGGAATAGAGAAATCAACATAGTGTGTTTTCGATCTAGTCTTGAATTCCATTGATTTCGATTTTTATGATTTGGATCTTTCTTATTTTGTTTTTATATTTTTTGATTTGGTTGATACTGAGAACAAGAAGAGAAATAATATTGTTTCAGAAGAAGGAAAACAACAAATCTAGGTACGAATTTTATTTGGCTTGATTTCAAAACTTTTTTCATTTTTTTTCGATTATTTGTTGTTCTTGCATGTCCGATCCGAGAATTTTTTGTGAATTTGTTGTTTATATTTTGTTGATACTGAGAGGAGGATGAAGAAACAATTTTGTTTCAGAAGGACAACTTCAAATTGATGTAGACATGCTGTTTTTTGTTACAGTATGTGTAACTTGAGGTTACACATATGTATCTTGTTGTATTTTTAGCATGAAATTTGTATTTTTCTGTTGTTTTTTGTGAATTTGTTGTGAGTTTTTTATTTGATACTGAGAAGAGGATGAAGAAACAATGTTGTTTCAGAAGAACAACTTCAAATTGATGATGTAGACATGCTGTTTTTTTATACAGTATGTGTAACATAAGGTTACACATGTATATCATGTTGTATATTTAGCATGGAATTTGTATATATATCTTTTTGTTGTTTTTGTTTTTTGTGAATTTCTTGTGAGTTTTTGTTTGATACTGAGAAGAGGATGAAGAAACAATGTTGTTGCAGAAGAACAACTTCAAATTGATGATGTAGACATGCTGTTTTTTGTTATACAGTATGTGGAACATATGTATCATGTTGTATTTTTAGTATGGAATTTGTATTTTTCTGTTGTTTTTTGTGAATTGTGAATTGTTGTGAATTTTTTGTTTGACCAAATGAAGTTTCAGAAAAATAAGGTTCTTAATGACTCTATACATTTTTTACGTGTATGTATGGATTGCAGGGAGTGGTGGAGTTGATATTGATACCACAAAAGTGGTTAAGCAGATGAGGATGGTGTTGTCGAGTGAGCTTCAGGTAAACATGACTCATAAAATTTGATTGTGATTTTCACATTTCTAGGTATCCATATATGTTGGCATATGGATGTCTAACTGCTAGTTATCTGAAACCTGTAACTAGCAGGATGTGTAACTGCTAGTTACACATCCTAGGATATAAAGTTTATGTTCTATATTTGCAGGTTCTTATGAAAAGGTATATCATGAATATTGGAATGACTAGATAACATTGGTTGTAAGTTGTTTTATGGCCATCTTGTTCTTAGTAAAGGGCCATCATTCAGTTTGGATGATGATCTAGCAGTAACTAGCAGGATGTGTAACTAGCAGTTACACATCCTGGGATATAAAGTTTATGTTCTATATATTGAAGGTTCTTATGAAAAGGGATATCATAAGAAACTAAGTGGATGCGTAACTTCTAATTACACAAGCTATATAGATAAGATAATTGTTGCTTACCTTCTAGGTACACAAACTAAGTGGATGCATAAATTCTAGTTACACAAGCTAAATAGATGTGTAATTTCTAGTTACACATCCTAGGATATAAAGTTTATGTTCTATATTTGCAGGTTCTTATGAAAAGGTATATCAATCATATTGGAATTACTAGATAACATTGGTTGGAAGTTTCTTTATGGCCAGCTTGTTCTCAGTAAAGGGCCATCATTCAGTTTGGAGATGATCTAACAGTAACTAGCAGGATGTGTAACTAGCTGTTACACATCCTGGGATATAAAGTTTATGTTCTATATATTGAAGGTTCTTATGAAAAGGGATATCATAAGAAACTAAGTGGATGTGTAACTTCTAGTTACACAAGCTACATAGATAGGATAATTGTTGCTTACCTTCTAGGTACACAAACTAAGTGGATGTGTAACTTCTAGTTACCCAAGCTAAATAGATGTGTAATTTCTAGTTACACATGCTAATTAGATGTGGGATTTCGAGCTACACATGCTAATTAGATGTGTAACTTTTACTTACACATACTGATTTTGGGTACAGATACTAATATGAATGTGTAACTCCTAATTACACATGTTATATGCATGTGTAACTGCTAGCTACACTAGTCAGATGTTTTGTGAAACGGAATATACATTGTTGTATTTATACGGAAGTTGTATTTATACGTACCTGAGAAGTGTTCTAGCTTCTTGATTACTTACGACTAGCTACTTCTTTTTCTTGAAAGGTAGTATATGGATATAGGTCTGGAATGGTTTCACTTAACTCATACATCTGTTTAACTGCACATCACACAAGCCATATGCATGACAATTTGCACGTTTAACTAGCATTGGCAGACTATGGATGTGTAACTAGTAGTTACACATGCTAATTAAATATGTAACTTCTAGGTACACAAGCCACATAAATGTGTATCTACTAGTTACACATGCAAATTAGATGTGTAACTTATAGTTACACATGCTAATTTGATGGGATATGCATATGTAACTTATAGTTACACATGCTAATTTGATGGGATATGCATATGTAACTTTTACTTACACATACTGATTTTGGGTACACATATCAATATGTATGTGTAACTCCTAGTTACACTAGTCATATGCATGTGTAACTGCTAGCTACACTAGCCAGGTGAATGTGTATCTCCTAGTTACACATGTTATATGCATGTGTAACTCTCAGTTACACAATTCAGATGCATGTGTAACCGCTAGCTACACTAGTCAGATGCTTGTGAAACTGAAATATACATTGTTTTATGTACTGTTCATTTTAATCGTATAAATACTGATTGCTTGTTGTTATATTTCAGGTTTTAGATAACTTCATAAAAGCTAATTGCTTAAACGTGGTAATGGTCTCGCTGGAACTGGAGTTGACGCTGAATACACAAGTCAGATGCATGTGTAACTCCTAGTTACATAATTCAGATGCATGTGTATCTGCAAGTTACACATGTTAATTAGATGTGTAACTTTTACTTACACATACTGATTTTGGGTACACATATCAATATGTATGTGTAACTTCTAGTTACACTAGTCATATGCATGTGTAACTGCTAGCTACACTAGCCAGATGAATGTGTATCTCCTAGTTACACATGTTATATGCATGTGTAACTCTCAGTTACACAATTCAGATGCATGTGTAACCGCTAGCTACACTAGTCAGATGCTTGTGAAACTGAAATATACATTGTTTTATGTACTGTTCATTTTAATCGTATAAATACTGATTGCTTGTTGTTATATTTCAGGTTTTATATAACTTCATAAAAGCTAATTGCTTAAACGTGGTAATGGTCTCGCTGGAACTGGAGTTGACGCTGAATACACAAGTCAGATGCATGTGTAACTCTCAGTTACACTAGATAGACACATATGTAACTCTCAATTACACTAAACAGATGCGTGTGTAACTTCTAGTTACACATGCTAAGAAATTATTGTAAATGAATATTAAAGTAATAACTTTTTTTTTGTGTTTTTTTTTTGATGTCTATTTATTTGCATATATATACAAGTGTAACTTTGCATTACACATATCATAAGGATGTGTAACTTCTGGTTACACATGCCATATGCATGTGTAACTTCTGTTTACACCTTCGCACTGTATTTTAATAATTTCGGGCTTAGATTTAATAATTTTGGGCCTAGATTTAAATTTTATTTAATTATGGGCTTGACAATATGCATAAGGGTATCAAGGTCTTTTAAAAACTCGGGGCCTAGATTTAAACTTTTTTTAATTAAGGGCCTCATATTATGGGTTATCCATGGGTTGGGCCTGAGCCTAATTTCCCCATTAACATTTGTGTAATTTACTTTAATTATAATAAAACAATTATAATGCGGAAATATAAAGTAAATGACACAACAAGATTTTGTTAACGAGAAAACCGCAAATGCAGAAAAACCCCGGAACCTTGTCCACAATTGAATATTCTCGGGATTAAGCCGCTACACAAAATTACACCTAACTTCGTATAGTTGATACCAAGCAACTAAACCTATAGTTCACCTAGTTCCTTCTGTATTCCCACGCCTCCAACTTATAAATAAGTCATGTACTTGGAACAATTCCTTTGGTTCGTATTCCAAACAGTAAAGGAACTACAAATATGTTTGGTATCAACTCTCTTCAACCAAGTGATATGAGTCGGACAAAGGCTCTTCCGTTTATCTTAACATAAACTCCTTCATCAGGTCCTTAGATCTATCTTATGTTCAATTACCGAAGTAATAGTTTAAGATTAAGCCAACAACACTCTTAATCCAAAGAATTATGTTGATGCCGATCTACTCAATTAATCAATCCAATCTATCACAAGGATAAACCGATTATTAATTGGATCCTCTTTTACCGAAAAAAGTATTGTGCACACAAAAGATTATAAACCCAAGTCAGATCTTCAATATCTTCTTTGTCTTCAAATCTTCTTAAATCTTCAATAAAAACCTGCACACAATCACTTGAATCTCTTGTGATCAATCACGCACAGAATGGAGTCTGTTAACTATGGATTATCACAAGATCGTCTTTAGAACTAACAACAGTCTAAAGATCCCTGTCGAAACTCTGAACTAGTTTGAGTGTGTAGATGGTGGATTTTCGACAAAGGCTAAAAATGTAAACTCATAATTATACGAAGCTCTGATTCAACAATCAGACGTGAGTATCGAGACACGGCTCTCTCATCGAATTCTCAATGGAGAGTACTTTCTCTCAGAGTACATGTGGATATGTAGTCTCACGACTGGACAACGACATATCTCATGAATATTGAATACTTTCAGTGATTATTTCTATATAGCATCACGTGATGGACGTCTCCTAGACAACTTGCTTTGCTAGTATAGAGCGATAACGTCTTCAGGAACAAACAACGAGTTTACCCTGACTATATAAAGGATATGACTTACCGACAAGCTCATATCGGGATAATTAATGCTCCTAGACAGCTTGCTCTGCTAATATAGAGCCACAAAGTTAATTATTCCTAATCGCTCCTATTCCATGGTCGAATCCACGACTGGTCCCATGGAATGGCAATAACAATTGTTCTGATTTTATGATCGAATCCACGGCTTGATCTCATAGAATAGCAATAATTATATTATCTCATTACTCCGATTTCATGATCGAATCCACAACTGGTCTCATAAATGATAATAGATAAACCTTAATTACTCTGATTCTATGGTCGAATCTACGATCCCATGGAATGGTAATGCTCACTTTATTATTCTGAATTCGTAGTCGAATCCTCAGCTGATCCTATGAATTAATAATAAACATCTTATTACTCAGTTTTGTGAATTATTCTCCACTGAATTCCACAATTAGTAATAAATAATCAACAACCGGGCGTCTGAGCTACCTATAAGTAAACCCCGATTCAAATGGTGAAAGTGTATTCAACGATGATACACTAACAGTCACCGCACGAACGAATATTTCAAAAATACAACGAAACGATGAACCTATGCAAAATAGAGAAGAAAATAATAAATAATTAAAAATATTGACCAGGGTGCTGGGAGAATGGACACACGACCGTCCGACCGTGTCGTGGTCAATCCCACGCCAGCTTTATATTTTTAATGCATTTTTATTATTTTCCATGATTTGATGAAAATTCTCTCATTTTATCAAATCTCCTTCGTCTTGAGGAAACTCCTCGTTTCATGGTACTTCCATAAATCCATAAAAAATAATATAATATTAAGGAAAGGAGTGTGGGGCGTGACCATTGGCCAATCGGCCATGCCTTGGTCCCAACCGGCCCCACACCCACGGTTCCTTATTATTATTTCTCTAATTTAATGAAAAAACTCATTGATTTCATGGTATTTTGCACAAATCATCAAATAATAATAAAATAAAATAAATTATGAAAACTTGTGGGACCGGGCCTTGGCCGGACGGCCATGCCCTAGCCGGTCCCACACTCCCCTTTGTTTTATTATTTTATTATTAGTTTTCCTTGAATTCATCAAATTCATTGATTTCATGGTATTTCTCTCAATTAGGAAAAATTCCCTCAAATCATCAAAATACCTAAAAATATTAAAAAATTAGGAAAACTCGTGGGACCGGGCCCTAGCCGGCCGGCCATGCCTTCCACGGTCCCACACGCCCTTGTTTTTATTATTTTAATATTTTTTGCTTCCTTGAACTCATGAAAACTCCTTCAATTCATGGAAACTCCCTAAATTCATCAAATTTCTCAAAATTCATGAATTTTTCATAAAATCATTATAAAATTAGGGAAACTCGTGGGACCGGGCCCTAGCCGGCCGGCCATGCCTTCCACGGTCCCACACGCCCTTGTTTTATTATTTTAATATCTTTTGCTTCCTTGAACTCATGAAAACTTCTTCAATTCATGGAAACTCCTAAAATTCATCAAATTTCTCAAAATTCATGAATTTTTCATAAAATCATCAAAATATTATAAAATTAAGGAAAAGGCACCACGGGACCGTGGCCACGACCGGAAGACCATGCCTTAACCACGGCGGTCCCACGCCTCCTCATTCCTCATTTTATAATTATTTTTCATCATCTCATGGTGTTTTCCTCAGTTTCGTCGAAACCCTAATTTTGGCATATTTTCTCGAATGAATGCTCAATTGCACGCCAGAAAATATCAAAATTCTCAGGACTGAGATGCAAACGCCTTGGGGACACGAGCACGCTATCTTGACCGACCAAGATTGGCTCTTTGGCTCATGGAAGCCGGTCCCATCAATTTTCACAGTTTTGACCTAATTTGCAAAATTGCTCGTATTAGGTCCAAAACTCTTCCAAACACTTTGGATTTTCATGAAGTGATCGTCAGGCGGTCACGTGACAACCCAGAGCCGGTTTCATGACTCTATGGTCGGTCCCTCGCCTCCTTATAATTAATTAGGTTTTCTCACCTAAGGCTCAGACGAGCATTTTTGAATAAATGATTAAGCCAACATTTAATCATTCTTCCACCAAAAAATTGTCAACTCTTCATGAGTTCTTTGTATTTTCTCACGTGAGAATATGGACACTACATGGTTGATCCACGGTCCCATGTAGTCGCTCCCTCCTTCGTCCCATGGTTAAAATTCTGACGAACCATGAATTGATCATCAATTGATCAAATTATGGTTTCTGAATCCAATGATCATCATTCCAGATTCCAACCTTAATAATTTTACGAAGACCTCATGGTCATTAATTTTATTAATTATGCTCGGTTCAACGACTAGTATTCTAATTAATATTTTTGGTACGCTGCCAATAATCCATCAGATGAGTAACACATGCTCAGACGATCAAATATTCAACAATTCATCACGTGAGCAGCATTTGCTCATATGAGGAACGTTATCTCAAACCAAGGAATAATGGTTCAACAATCGATATTCAGCGATCCATCGAATGAGCAATACTTGCTCGCTTCATCCTAAGAACTATACCTCTGTCTCATGACATGTTAAATTCATGAGTTTCAGAATATCATGTTCAACTCAGCAACTACATGGACTCATCGTCCCATGAAACCACAAAGTCATCAATTGACTAACAAACCACGAGACATCAATCATGTCACTTGGGGGGATATCACTTAGGGTTTTGGTCTGGCGGTCTACGGCACGTGTGTTCAAACACACGATGGAATGTGAGCAAGTCGTACAATCAGTTGAAGGAATTCACGAGGTAGTGAGTGGAAAATCGACCAAGTCTCCACACGATGAGCAACTGGTTTCATACACGATCTCCACTTCCCCACTCCTTGATTCCATCAACTGTCACACTTCATGGAATCATGATGTCTACAATTCCAGCAATATATATAAGTCTCTGAATCATGATTGAATCATCAACAGTATCATCAATCTCACGTCTCATCGACAACACGAGATCATCAACTCATCAATTGAGCAACTACTCTCAATTGAGCAATTTCAATCATTCAGAGCTTATCATATTCAGAATTCACACACCCACAATCTTTGATTACCATTGATTCCACACATTTCCCAGCTTCCCTCCTACAGATCAAACCATCCTCTCTTGTGATCGAATTTACTCTGGAACGGTCATTGTCTTGATTTAGGCCGGAGTACTACAGATTGATCTCTCGAATCCAAAGCACCCCCTTTGCAGCGGTGCATCTGTATGAGGTTTAACATTTCGCTCTGTTCGAGGAGTCTCCTCCGTACGGTCGTCTCCTCAATTCCTTAAAAACCAGCAAATCGTTTTTCCCCATCTACAGATTGGCGACCACAGTGGGAGATCATTCTCTCGGTTGCAATCTCACAATTTCACAAGATGGCCGGTCTTAGGTCTAGGTTACTCAAAGGTTCCAACGCAAACGGCGCTAACACTAGCAACAACAACAACGAGGATATCCCGGAAACGATTTCGGCCTCTAACACTGACGGTGGTGATGTTACTCCTCCTCACATCAACACGGAGGGTCATCTTTTGTTCGACCGACACCCTGAGGAAGTCAGAGGAAATCCACCACCTACCATTGCTGATCTCATCAAAGTACAAGAGACTTTTGCAAAGAATCAAACTGATATGGCTACAACACAGAAGGATCTATTTAATCAACTGAAGGCTCTCACTAATACAATGTCAGGGAAGACCCAAGGAAAATGAAAAGAGAAGGAAAAATCCTCAGACGCTGATCCTGAGGTAATCTTGATTCATACAGTGGATGATGATGAAGCCCGCAAAGCTGCAGACGGTCCATCAGCGAAGGAGTCATCAAACTTCATCACTCGGGAAGATTTGTAACGCCTTCTGGAGAACCGTGGAAAAGACAAGACCCCACATGTCCATCTTCACCAGCCTCCATACCCTGCTGCTACGCGAAAGATTCCTCTTCTAAAAGGTTATATCTCTCCAAACTTTACTTTGTACGATGGAACCGACAATGCTCGGGAACATGTTTCTCAGTTCCTGGAAGCTTTGGGTGAACATGAGCATAACCATGTTGTTCGCCTCAAAGAATTTTCAAAATCCTTGAAAGGCAGAGCATACACCTGGTACAACAACATCGCACCAGGAACTATTAACAGTTGGGGAGAAATGATTAATGCTTTCTATAGGAAGTATTTCTTCGTTTCAGAGCAAGTTACCCTCTCTGATCTCGGAAGGATGTTTCAAAAGAAAAACAAACATCCTAACGATTACGTGAAAAAGTTCAGAGTTCAAGCGTTGGATTGCCATGATCCGAATGTCACAGAGCAACAACTTGTGGACTTATGCATCGATGGAATGATTCCAGTCTACAGAGCCTTATTGGAGAATCTCAGGTTCTAGACCTTCTCAGAACTCCATGAAGCAGCCAAGAGATCGGCAAATATTGCGCACGCTTTACTGGAAAGAACAAAAGCTACAAAGGCTGAAGAACCGCGAGACACTCGAGGTAGCAGACGTCTGATCAAGAATCAGTAAAACCTCCAGCCTTCCACAAACACTGTTGCAGAAGGGAGAAAACGAAAAGCCAAATCGCCGCGCAAGCATACCTTAGCTCTTTCAAAAGCACAAAGGAAGGATAATCAAGATGCACAAGCCTCTGACCAACGCACAAGAGTTCCTGATCAAGAAGCACTTGACTTTCCTTTTTCCATTGAAGAGGTGACTTCCACAGGTTCGTCAATCATCCCACAAGCGACTGCGGAGTTTTAAAGCACATTTTTAAAGAGAAGGTTGATCCATAATATCTTCAACTGGGTACTGAAGGAGTACACAATAATCCTCTCCCAGTCAGAACCTTTACACTCTCTGAACAACCTATCAAAATGGCAGTTCAATCCTTGGTCGAACGTGAATTGCGTTATCTGTCGAAGGCACAAAGGAGAGACATGCTCACAGTACTGAACCACATCGTGTCAAGAAGTCCATTCCGAAAATACTTCTTGAGCCTCCAGCCACGGACCAAGAGATGTACGACTGGGGACTGCTTACCACAGTTAATCTCATAAAAAACGAATTTGGAAGAACGTTGATCGATGCTTACACCGCCATCAATAACATTCCACTGAAAACCATCAGATCCACATGCATCACTCGACAAGAAGATACTCATGCTCCATCTCAATCAGAGACCCTGAAGGAGCGCTCAGAAATACTTATGGCTACATCATTCTCAAAGTGAACATAAGTTCAACCTGGACAGAAGCCAAGTTTCACATGATCAGGAATATTCAGGATATGACATGTCCTTCAGACGAGCGTGGATCCACGCTGAAAAGATGGGTACTTACAAAGAGCCTTTGGTTACACATCTCTCTAACGAAGAAAGTTCTGATCCAGAAGATTTGACGGACATTCCATCATCAGAGCACTTTGAGGAATTTCGACGAGGTTGAAGCAAGAACCTGCAAAATATGCATAGACATTCATCAAGAGGTTCCGCGCTCAGGCAAGTCTCATTCCATGTCTATGTCATTTATTTACCCACATGTTATCCTAGCATGGGGACTTAATTATGCTAGTAACTCTACAAGACGTTATGAATGGTAGCTTCACCGCATTAGTATTTTACCAAGTGGTTGAATCTGACGTTTCTCCGAATCAATCACTGAAATATTCATTACTAACGTCCAAACATGGAAAAGAACACTTTGGGCGTTTCTCCTGCTAGTCCTTGTGTTCCACAAAATCAGAAAGCTCTAATGTCTGCACAAGTGTCGAATCCCACTACTGCAATGAAAGGGATGCTGAATCAACAGAAGATACTCCAGGGCCGAGATGATCAAACCCCTAAGATATTTGATGCTTAAGGAATATACGCTTCAACACTCAAGCATCTAAAAAAGCTATCAAATTGTACTCCCAATCAAGGAGTACAGCTTCAGCACAAATATCTCGATGATGACACATTGATTCAACACCAGCACGATCAAAGTGTAACTAAACAATAAGTCTTCATATCCCATGATAAGACTTCTGAAGCATATGCAACATCATTCATACATGGATGGAACTAACTCCTTCAATATATACTGGGAAACCTGAGGTGATTCCGTGAAACTTCATCAACGGGTTTTCTCTACATCACAAGCCCCTGCATGATTGAGGAACTTTCTCTCTTCACCAACCACATCCAGTATGAAAACTGCTGATGCTATCTACCGCAACAATGTTGACTCACTGACAAAGCCAGATCGCGGTAAAGTTAAGCTTTCAGGAGCATTCAGGTTGAACTCTCAGTACACCTTCATCTAACGGACGCTCAACTCATCAACTTGTTCGTGAATGTAAAAGGCTCACTGGATGAAGGAGCAAAGTTTATATCTATAATCATGGTTCTAGCCTTTTCGGTCTTTGGAGCAACTTCAACCATGGTATCAGCATCAACAATAATCTCTAGAGGAACACCATTCATGATCTCAGCATCGACAAGGATCTCTGGAGCGTAATCATTCATGGTTTCAGCACCAACAACGGCCTCAGGAGCAACATCCTCAGGGCTTCATCAACTAATCATTCTCTAAAGTGTTACACATGAAGCGGACTTCTCTAAGACCAATGATTCATATCAAGATGTGCAGACCTGATAACATGCTCACATGAAAGTCTTCCCAAAGCTGGAATGACTGGTGGGCATAATCCAAAGTCTTCTACAAGATGTTCTCATCACCTCTATAAATGAGATACAACACACTCCAGGCCATGGGTTTGAAAAAACGTACTAATGGGTGAGGAATGGGATAATGCTTCCTCAACGAAAGATGTTCGTCTATGTCTCTTCTACAACATACTAAAAGGGCGCATCAATCGTACATACGAGCTGAAAGATACGGCATTTACTTTCAGGTCTATGAAATCTGAAAATTTGCACGGGATTACAAGTTATGAAAGTGCATACTTTATTGATTTCCCTAGACATCTCCAAACTTAAGCATTCTGGTTGCATATGATTCCTCCGTCTCTTAGATTCGAAAGTTGGGGTCAATCGTCAGATTCCGACGTCGTATGAGGTTCCTACAGCTTCCTGAGCGTACACCATGCAAACAACAATTTTTAGACGGGATTCATAACTTCCACAGTCGATCGGTGTCCACCAGGTCCTTCCGCTAAATCCTTCATCAAGGTACCTCCAACTTTGACCACCTAGGTCTTTACATCAATTTTTCTACCTGGGTCCTCTATTTAGGTCTCACCAGAAGAAGGGAAAACGAAAGGGAGAGACTTAACAAAATACTGGGGACTGACGGTCCACTTGTCAAGACGGTCTATTTCACAATCCAAAACCAATCAAGAAATCAAGACCAGAATAAAACCTCACATCTCTCAGAAGTCCAAGGTTCAAGATATCATGGAAAGAAAACTAAAAAAAGTCAGCAAAATAAGATTTCTGCTTTTCTTCATCCATCTTATTCAACACGGCATCACTGGTGGTGAAAGAAGTGTCACCTTCCACCGCTTTCCTTATAGCATCAATCTTTTGACGAAGCCACTTCATATTGAAGCCAAGTTCTTCAGCTTTCTTCAAGTTGTACTCCCAATCAAAGAGTACATCCCGGGTGACAGTATTTCCAGTTGTGATGCGGATATCATTTATAACACGCAATATGGATTCTACTTGCCTCGTCAAGAAATAACCATGCTCCGGATCCTTGGTAACGACGATGTGCCCATACATCTTCCACGGTTTCTCGTACAAGCCTGCATATCCAATGGGAACGCTGAATCCACCAACTAGTTCATGATACGGGAGTGAAGCATCGAACGGAGGATCAAAATCAACTCCTGCACTTGGATATTCATGCACCACTATACGGTTCTCAATTACTGGAGCAGCCTCCAGGGCAACAGTTTCTTCAGTATTCTCTACTGGTGTTTCGGTTTCTTCTATCACTGAAGCAGCAACAATCTGAGTTTCCAAGACTTCAATGACAACCTTCTCATGGAATTTAAGTGCAGATATGGTTGTCTCTTCATCAATAACTCCAGGGCAGTTTGAGTTATCCTCATTGGTTTCAATATCCCCAACTTCGGTATTTGGCACCTAATACGAAGATTACATGAGGTTAGAGTCATTTAAGCTTGAAACAAAATGATATCATAAAATACATCATACAAGCAATCCAACATTATCAAGATTAATCATTATACACTCAAGGCACGAGCAAATAGCATGAAAGTCATGAAAATACGTTTTACGGTAACCTCGTCTGAAGAAACTTTACTCTGCCCTGTACTAAAAGACGAACTGGGAGCAATATACGAGGAATATGAAGATGGGTTATATACCATTCTCTTCGTATGGATGTCTTCTACAACTTCTCAAAATTTCATGACAATCCGATGAACGAGAAAAGAGATGTGGCTAAAACATGGAGCAACATGCCATCTGAAAAAGTTCTGAAGGTCTCCTGGAAGTTCAAAATTTCGCCTTTTTCAGGCCCTAAACATGCTCAAACTTCAAAGATCTTCTTTTCCAAAGCTTGGAAATTTCCTGGGCTTTAAGATACATATGCAAACCGAGAAAATCTGACTTCGTACGAAGATTCTACAGCGTTTCTAGTAAAATCTGAAGTCTGAAATTTTCCGGTGATGTATTTCGGCAAAGTTATCCATAAATTCACATGGATTTTCATTCATTCATTCACGAATCAGCGATATCATACTTCTTTGAATAAATTACAGGAGATATACTTACTAAGGGAGTCTCTAAATCATTTGAAGGCTCGACAATGCCAGAATCTCCGTTGACAACACCGCTATCTCCATTCGGTTCGGGATTTCGGGAATTCTCCGTATTCCCATCTCCCAAAGAAGAGTGCGCTTCATCAACATGATTCTTATATACAATGATTTCTTCCTGGATTCATCAACAAAAATTATTATTATTTCATTCAAGGAGATGCCGCGATCACCTGCACGAAAGAGATATTTACATCGACTTCTTCATCAATACTGGATTCCTGAATTGTTTGCCTGGGAACAAGTTGAAGACCGTCAATCGATGGAGAAAAGGTCTGAAAAGAAATAACAAAACCTTGGTATCGTGATCCTAATTGCACGGGCAGGAAAAAGTCATGACACAAGGAGCGCTAACAACTCACCAAAGAAACGGCTGGGGACTGCACGTCATTTGCTAACATCCTGTAGTCCTTACTTCTGGGTGCTCCCCCCCGAAGACTTTCTTCCATTTCCGAGGAGTCTAGATTGATCTGAAACCTCACTACATGATCATCCTGTGGTATAGTTGATGAAATAACTAGGAGTACAACTCAGTATGAAGGATCTCTCACCATCACTCAGAGGTCCCAGAAGTACCATTTCTTGAAGTTACACCTGCGGAGATGTCATCCCTGGAAACATCGTCTTTGAAAGTGTCATCATGGGAGTCAGTCATTCTTGCAAAATGGCTGTGACAGATGCATAACATTCAGCACATCATTTATACAAAGCGCAGGATTCAGCAAAACAACGAATCATGGAATAAAGATGCTCACATCAGCGTCTGCAAAAATGGTAACTTTCAACTCTTACCTGTTTACGATTCTACTAATAGTACATGAGTTAATACTTCAAATCTTGCTTGTTCCTTCAAACCTGCTAAGACGAGCAAAATTCTGACATGATTTTCACAAAACCGTGAACAACCCACGTAAATTTTACAATGTGAACATTCACTGGTTTCTCAAAGTCTGGACAGACGTCCATTCTACGATTGTGAAAACTCACATATAGACATTCTTTCACCATGTATGGTTGTCTACTTTCAACAATTGTTCAAAACCAAAACATTGATTTTACAAAATATATTTTAACGTGAAACTCACGTGAATTTGAAAAATATATATATTTTGCTCCTTCACGCGAGCATCCACCTTTGAAACGAGAGTTTATTCCACTTTGTGAGATCTCACATATTTTAAAAATAAAATTTTGTTTTTCGTGAAAGCTCATTGAAAAAAATTTTATCATTAGACTCAGGTCTATTTTGTTGTTTCTTAAACTAACGAACGAACGAGCGTCTGCGCTAAAACGGATTCCTTTCTTGAGCCCGGCCCGCGAATCCTAAACGACCAAGGTCTCATCGTCCAAACCAGCGGTTCAACACCAATTTATGCTCATCAAACGACGCTCCAATCATGACATTGAATCTTTCATCAAGTCGTGGTTTGCTCATGCTCTCTAAATCCGGTAACGTCTCGACTTATGACTAAGTTCAATCACTGGTATTATTATTTATGGCTGGAAAATCACCATTTAATGCTGACTGAGGAACCCAGATTTCCTCAGTAAGCAGGGGACTTAATGTAGATGGTGGATTTTCGACAAAGGCTAAAATTGTAAACTCATAATTATACGAAGCTCTGATTCAGCAATCAGACGTGAGTATCGAGACATGGCTCTCTCATCGAATTCTCAACGGAGAGTACTTTCTCTCAGAGTACATGTGGATATGTAGTCTCACGACTGGACAACGGCATATCTCATGAATATTGAATACTTTCAGTGATTATTTCTATATAGCATCACGTGATGGACGGCTCCTAGACAGCTTGCTCTGCTAGTATAGAGCGATAACGTCTTCAGGAACAAACAACGAGTTTACCCTGACTATATAAAGGATATGACTTACCGACAAGCTCATATCGGGATAATTAATGCTCCTAGACAGCTTGATCTGCCAGTATGGAGCCACAAAGTTAATTATTCCTAATCGCTCTTATTCCCTGGTCGAATCCACGACTGGTCCCATGGAATGGCAATAAAAATTGTTCTGATTCTATGATCGAATCCACGGCTTGATCTCATAGAATAGCAATAATTATATTATCTCATTACTCCAATTTCATGATCGAATCCACAACTGGTCTCATAAATGGTAATAGATAAACCTTAATTCCTCCGATTCTATGGTCGAATCTACGATCCCATGGAATGGTAATGCTCACTTTATTATTCTGAATTCGTAGTCGAATCCTCAGCTGATCCTATGAATTAATAATAAACATCTTATTACTCAGTTTTGTGAATTATTCTCCACTGAATTCCACAATTAGTAATAAATAATCAACAACCGGGCGTCTGAGCTACCTCTAAGTAAGCCCCGATTCAAATGGTGAAAGTGTATTCAACGATGATACACTAACAGTCACCGCACGAACGAATATTTCAAAAATACAACGAAACGATGAACCTATGCAAAATAGAGAAGAAAATAATAAATAATTAAAAATATTGATCAGGGTGCTGGGAGAATGGACACACGACCGTCCGACCGTGTCTTGGTCAATCCCACGCCAGTTTTATATTTTTAATGCATTTTTATTATTTTCCATGATTTGATGAAAATTCTCTCATTTTATCAAATCTCCTTCGTCTTGAGGAAACTCCTCGTTTCATGGTACTTCCATAAATCCATAAAAAATAATATAAAATTAAGGAAAGGAGTGTGGGGCGTGATCATTGGCCAATCGGCCATGCCTTGGTCCCAACCGGCCCCACACCCACGGTTCCTTATTATTTTATTATTATTATTATTATTTTTTATTTTTTTTATGGAAACGTGCCTCTGAGGGCTTTTATTGAAAATAGGAAAAATAGTAATATTACATGGAAGGTGTTGGTAACCTAGCTACAAGCTGAGAACCAACACCCTTTTGAATAACAATACCTAAACGATGAAAAAGAAAACTGCCAGTGCCACAATTTGCGTCATTGTGGGATAGGAAGTTCTCCATCCTCTTTACAAAAGCCACCGTGTCCTCACTTAGTTCACCCAATGTAGTGAAAGCAAGAATATGAAAGCCATATCCGTGTGACTCACACTTCTCTAAATATTTGTTGCGTTTACGGAGAATTGCCTTAGAGAGAGCTTGGCCCGGGGTGAAAGAACGAATTTCCCCGGTGAAGGGAGAAACGCCTGTGACATCGAAGCATGTATCTCTGCCGTTTTCCCAGTTGTGTGATAATAAGTCAGCAGGCCTCAAAACAGCATTCTCATCTGAAAGAAAACCTAAGGCTGCTTCTTTACGTGCTGCGACTCCGGCTTTGATACATATATCCATAAAAATGTCACGTACCAGATCATGTCGGAATTTGAGTCCTACATGATCATGTCGGAATTCATGAAAAAACTCCTTGATTTCATGGTATTTTGCACAAATCATCAAATAATAATAAAATAAAATAAATTATGAAAACTTGTGGGACCGGGCCTTGGCCGGCCGGCCATGCCCTAGCCAGTCCCACACGCCCCTTTGTTTTATTATTTTATTATTAGTTTTCCTTGAATTCATCAAATTCCTTGATTTCATGGTATTTCTCTCAAATTAGGAAAAATTCCTTCAAATCATTAAAATACCTAAAAATATTAAAAAATTAGGAAAACTCGTGGGACCGGGCCCTAGCCGGCCGGCCATGCCTTCCACGGTCCCACACGCCCTTGTTTTTTATTATTTTAATATTTTTTGCTTCCTTGAACTCATGAAAACTCCTTCAATTCATGGAAACTCCTTAAATTCATCAAATTTCTCAAAATTCATGAATTTTTCATAAAATCATTATAAAATTAGGGAAACTCGTGGGACTGAACCCTAGTCGGCCGGCCATGCCTTCCACGGTCCCACATGCCCTTGTTTTATTATTTTCATATCTTTTGCTTCCTTGAACTCATGAAAACTCCTTCAATTCATGGAAACTCCTAAAATTCAACAAATTTCTCAAAATTCATGAATTTTTCATAAAATCATCAAAATATTATAAAATTAAGGAAAAGGCACCACGGGACCGTGGCCACGACCGTCCGACCATTCCTTGACCACGGCGGTCCCACGCCTCCTCATTCCTTATTTTATAATTATTTTTCATCATCTCATGGTGTTTTCCTCAGTTTCGTCGAAACCCTAATTTTGGCATATTTTCTCGAATGGATGCTCAATTGCACGCCAGAAAATATCAAAATTCTCAGGACTGAGATGCAAACGCCTTGGGGACACGAGCACGCCATCTTGACCGACCAAGATTGGCTCTTTGGCTCACGGAAGCCGGTCCCATCAATTTTCACAGTTTTGACCTAATTTGCACAATTGCTCGTATTAGGTCCAAAACCCTTCCAAACACTTTGGATTTTCATGAAGTGATCGTCAGGCGGTCACGTGACAACCCAGGGCCGGTTTCATGACTCCATGGTCGGTCCCTCGCCTCGTCATAATTAATTAGGTTTTCTCACCTAAGGCTCAGACGAGCATTTTTGATTAAATGATTAAGCCAACATTTAATCATTCTTCCACCAACAAATTGTCAACTCTTCAGGAGTTCTTTGTATTTTCTCACGTGAGCATATGGACACTACATAGTTGATCCACGGTCCCATGTAGTCGCTCCCTCCTTCGTCCCATGGTTAAAATTCTGACAAACCATGAATTGATCATCAATTGATCAAATTAGGGTTTCTGAATCCAAGGATCATCATTCCAGATTCCAACCTTAATAATTTTACGAAGACCTCATGGTCATTAATTTTATTAATTATGCTCGGTTCAACGACCAGTATTCTAATTAATATTTTTGGTACGCTGCCAATAATCCATCAGATGAGTAACACATGCTCAGACGATCAAATATTCAACAATTCATCACGTGAGCAGCATTTGCTCAGATGAGGAATATTATCTCAAACCAAGGAATAATGGTTCAACAATCGATATTCAACGATCCATCGAATGATCAATACTTGCTCGCTTCATCCTAAGAACTATACCTCTGTCTCATGACATGTTCAATTCATGAGTTTCAGAACATCATGTTCAACTCAGAAACTACATGGACTCATCGTCCCATCAAACCACAAAGTCATCAATTGACTAACAAACCACGAGATGTCAATCGTGTCACTTGGGGGGATATCACTTAGGGTTTTGGTCTGGCGGTCTACGGCACGTGTGTTCAAACACACGATGGAACGTGAGAAAGTCATGCAATCAGTTGAAGGAATTCACGAGGTAGTGAGTGGAAAATCGACCAAGTCTCCACACGATGAGCAACTGGTTTCAAACACGATCTCCACTTCCCCACTCCTTGATTCCATCAACTGTCACACTTCATGGAATCATGGTGTCTACAATTCCAGCAATATAAATAAGTCTCTGAATCATGATTGAATCATCAACAATATCACGTCTCATCGACAACACGAGATCATCAACTCATCAATTGAGCAACTACTTTCAATTGAGCAATTTCAATCATTCAGAGCTTATCATATTTAGAATTCACACACCCACAATCTTTGGTTACCATTGATTCCACACATTTCCCAGCTTCCCTCCTACAGATCAACCCATCCTCTCTTGTGATCGAATTTACTCTGGAACGGTCATTGTCTTGATTTAGGCCGGAGTACTACAGATTGATCTCTCGAATCTAAAGCACCCCCTTTGCAGCGGTGCATCTGTGTGAGGTTTAACATTTCGCTCGGTTCGAGGAGTCTCCTCCGTACAGTCGTCTCCTCAATTCCTTAAAAACCAGCAAATCGTTTTTCCCCATCTACAGAGTGAATCTTATATCAGAAGATAAGATTCTCAAGCATAAACAAACTAGGTGCAATCAGATTTCAACCACCATTAGTCAATCAAATCAATGAAAACAAAAGATGAACCGCAATTATCTAGTTTCCCACCAACGGTACACGCTAGAGCTTCTCAATCCCAAAGAAGACTTTAAATTGAGCGGCTTTAAGATATTTCGCCTAATTAGGTTACTCTCCTCTCCGAATAGGCGGCTACACTAGCAACAACAACAAAAGAGGAAGTATGTTGTTACGAAGGATTAGTTTGCTAGAAAGGAAAATTTCAAGTATTTATAAACAAGGAAGTTTGGACACCAAGGAATTTCCAAAACCGAAAATATTCTCAAGATATTCATTAAAGTACAAATTCGGTTTCTATAATTCCTGGAAATGCTCTGTCCAAAAATAATGATCGAAATCTCTCGGAAAATCTAATTAGTAAATGCACATTACTAATTCTTATATTTCCCTACAAACTGAAATTAATAACCTTAATTAAAAGATTCTTAACTTACTTATGTTTCGATCCTGGGATTATCTTCCCTTAGCTATTAAGGAATAACTTTGAACAATTAAAGAAATAAACATTCATAGCACGTGTTCAAAGTATGTCGACATCCTTACTCTGTAAGTTCTCTTTCACACTTACAAGCTTGAAACCGATTTGCCACACTTCCAAACAAGTTTAGAATTGGTTCATCTGACTTTCAAGAACTATGCGATTGATCAAACAAACATTCAATCACAATCATGGGTTTAACGGTTCTACCAAAACAAGTTTCGCTTCTACCTTCCATGTGAGTACTGTGCATAGTCACACTAGCTTTCCAAAATTCGGTTGACTAGGTACTAGGATCGGTTCCCCACATATATATGGTATCTAACTTATATGTGTTGCACATGTCCATAGGATCAGTTCCCCTTTGCCTAAAAACGTGTTGCACATGTCCATAGGATCGGTTCCTCTTTATGCTATAAACCTTGATGTACCCCATACAAGGATCGGTTCCCCTTTGTTATGTACATCACCACTTACTAGGATCGGTTCCCCTTTCCCATATTTGGTCAGACAAAAAAATCACAAACCCGATCATACCATCTCAGGTGATTACTTAAGATCGGTTTCACTAATAAAAGTCATACCAATACATAAGTCAGGCCTTTGTGAATATTTCTACCAAAAACGCAAACAAGTTGTGAGCGGTTATACTCAATCACACATATTGGTTGTTAATAAGATATGCAATAAATAACAAAACCAATAACACCTGGCAATTTCCTTTTCAGTTCACAAACAAGTTTGTGAACTTACTTCCTTAGAACACATGTAGAACATTGTTCCCTAGGATAAAATCCTCACCTCATACCCATACATAATCACAGTAGCATTCAAATGATTATGGCGATGTCTTATCTACTGAGTTTAATGGTTAAGCAACAAACCTCGTATTGTATTCCTTAATACTATGTCTATCTAGAGTTCAAATATGCTTCGCAGTTTTGTTTTCAATATGCACGACTTGAAAGATACGTTAAGGAATGAAACAGTTCAAGTCAAATATCACTAACCTCAAGTGGAAGGATGATTGTTGTCGTTGTAGCTCCTTGCTTCTTCACATCTTCAAGACTTCGCAATACTTGTAATGTCTCATATCCTAATACTTTCAAGCTAACCTATACGAAGTTGACTCTAGTACATAATCAAGCGACTCTTAACATGAGTTTTGATTCACTAAAATATGACAACCAAACTTGACATACCAACACTTGGTGGGTTCAACCGAGCCATGCTCTAACACATTCCTCTCCACACCCATGAAGTATTACTCTTCCCCAGCATTGATATGAATGAAATTTTCATTTTTAAAGTATTTGGCTTTAATAACTTGAACCCTAAAGTTGATCAGCTAGAAAACATATTCTCCATGCTAACTCGGTGGGCAGAGCATAATTTAGCATCTCCAAATCTCTGAAAGCCAGCCCTCCAAGGATTTTAGGTATATATAGATTTTTTCATGAGATTGGTACCCATGTTGGTTTGGTGTCCCCACCAAAACTTTCTTTGCATTGAATAAAGTTACATGATAAGATTCTTCGGCATTTGGAAAGTGCTCATTTGTTACTTAAGAACTGAATTGAGGATACCTTTGACGATAATAAACCTACCTATTAAACAAATGGTGGTGCCTTGGCTGTTAGAGCACTGCTCGGTCGAACTCGCAAGCGTTGCTATCTCAAGCTTGTCGTAAAGTTTAGTTTCCAAAACTATAAGTCTTGATTTCTAGTCTACTTATAGCTAAGTCTCGGATTAGGATAGAAAGTATAGTTGAGCATTAGACTTCACGGCGTTCATCAATTGAAAACGAATAACTACTAAGGGGAGCTTGTGGAACTTCATCAACAAAAGTTATGTGGAGACTTGAACTCATCTATCACTCAAAAGTATATCTACTCTATCTCCTATTTGAGACAAAAGTCGTATAGCTATATAGACTTCATTTATACACATTTGATATTTCGAGATGATTTTAACTCACTTACATATTTATCGAAATATGTGTTGGTAAGCTTTCGCTTTAACCAAGTTCAACTTATATTCTTGACGAAAGTCAAAAGATGATCATGTGAAAATCGCCGAGTAACATCTTACACGATGTAGACTCGGAATGTTTCGTATTGATTATGTCAATCACTTGAAAATATCTTTGATGCTACTAGTTTGTGAAACAACTATTTCCATCCTCAAAAGAATGTTTCAATGATTGAAATAGAGTTTAGAACAATTGAATTTAGACATAGTATGCGTACTTGCATATATGTAATCCATGATCGGGAACCATGGTATGCATACCCGTGTGCGTACTGGTTAGTTTGAGAAGTCCGGGAACCTGGTATGCGTACTGACGTAAGGTTCAGGTCCAGAGATTTTTGCTGAGTTTGGATGGTATGTGTACCAGTTCGCGTACTGGCGAAACCCAAACTTGGTCCGGCTACTTAGGTACGCGTACCCGTATGCGTACCTAAGTGGATGATGTTCTAAAATCCGTTTGTTTGTGAACTAATACACTAATGTATAATAAGGAATGCAATATTTTGCAAACCGTGGCTATAATGTTCATGACTTGATTCGAGTGAATCAAAATCGATTTTGCTTCAATTGTATCTTATATATTTCTATGAGAATATAAACAATTAAACAACTCTATAACTAGTTTCATTTGAGTCATTTAGACTAGTTATAATTAAGATGAATAAGGTTGATATGAAAGTGTTCATATGGATAACTTCGGTTAACTATTGCTGAGCCAACAAGGTGTACACGTTTAGGTACGGTTACTCATATCTAAATGAAGGTACATTTCATTTGTGTGTAACTAGCTAAGTTCGATCTAACAGTTGAAGGATATTAGCTTGAGTCTAATCAGGTTTTCATCTAACGATGAATATTAAATGCTTTGTTACCAAGGTAATATTGATTGCAAACCCTGATTTGGAGACTATATAAAGGTGAACTCTAGCAACTGGGAAACCTAATCCCCACACCTCCTGTGTGATACTAGTTGCGACTGGAGTTGATAGACGCATTTATGTGTCTATTTTGTTCTCAATGTTCTGTATTGTTAGACTCGATTAAATACTTATTGTGTTATTTTATATTTTTGTAGATGTTTTTGGAAAAATAAGCTCTTGCGGCGAAATTGGATCGAAAAGTGGTGTTTTACACCCCATGATAGAGTACTAAAAACACCCCAGAAATGCGCTGGAGGAACCCAAAAAAAATGTTGGAAACACCCCAGAAAAATTACTTAAGACACCCCAAAGGACATGTGTTATTTGGACTCCAACAACGGATAAGGGGCTACCACTGGATAAGGGGTGGCTTTCTTCTCAAATTCAAATTTATTTTTTTGGCGGGAAAATGAAGAACAACAACTGTGTAATTTTCGATCGAAGTTTGAAGGAGATTCTGTTGGAGTTATTGTGGAAGATATTGTTGGAGATATACACAAAGATTTTGTGATGATTTTTGGTAAGATTTTGTGTGATTTATTCGTGCAAATGGATTTGGATGAAGTTATAGCGGCATGACAGGATTGGTAAGGTGCATAATTTCGAAGAAGGAAAGATATATTCACGATTTTTATAAAAGAGGGAAGAAATATCTCCGGGTTTATGGTTGGGTTCCTGGTGAGTTTTATATGGAACTTAAGTGCAGTTAAGAGATGATATTCTCCTAGGATGCATATATTTATCATATCAACAGAGTTTGGGAAGTTTACAAGACAATTAACGCATGAAGAGAAAGAATAAGGAAATAAATCCCATGTAATGGCAGTGGAGAATAATGAATTGAAGAAAAGGATATTTTGCTTTAAACCGAGAATATTTGTACGATGTGGAGTATAAATAGTCTTCTGGGGTGGAGAGTTTTGGCAGAGAAGTGGGAGGAGAGTTTAGAATTATATTTCTCTCATTCTCATCATTTGTAAACCATTTTTGAGCCATAATAAATTATTTTGAGAGCATTTTTACTATGATGAGCTAATTCCCTCGTAACCAAGGCAATGGAGGAAGCTATTCACGCAACATAAATGGGTAACTATTTCATTTAATTATATAATTCACTTAATCGCTGCTTTTGCAGAGTTTTAAATTATTTGAATGATTGTCTTAATTATTTGTTATTCAGTTTGATAGGTTATGCTTGGTTTAATCTCTTGATAATCTATGCTTAAGGTTTACAAATAATGTTTGAGAATCTGTATGATTGATAGTGAATTAAAGATAAAAGAGGACTTAAGAATTGAATAGAGTTTTGAAATATTTATCATTCAATTTTGCATAATAGTGGAATCTAGTGTCTTGGTTACCTCTCGCACCCATTGTTAATATTTTTGTATATATAATTTTATTAAATCTAAAATTCCATTTCCTTCACAAGTCTGAAACGAATCCTATTTACTACAATCACAATCAAATATTTTTTTTTATTATTCCATTTTTTCTTTTTACGTCTCTTTGGTGTGTCTTTGTATTACAGGTTTGAAGTTGGATACTAAAGACCTTGGAATCAAAGCTTAAAGCTAAAAGAGAAGGAAAAAAGGCAAAGCAAAAAAAAAAAAAGGAGAGAGAATTATTATTTTATTTTTTTTAAGAGACTTTCCATTTTTTTGTAATTATTATTATTTTTTTTTCTTTTCTTGGGACTGGACTTTGGACAATTTATTTTAATTTTAAACCCTACGGAAGGGTTATAAAAAAAATTTAAATATAATTGTTTGCAGGGAAGGACGACGATTACAATATCGTCTCGGCCCCTCGGGTTCGCACACTGACATTGGAGTCGGTGGCCCGAGTCGACGACAGCGGTTCATCGCCCGTCTGGTACGGGAGGTAAGTCTTTGAAACACCCTCGAATCTCCTGCAAGCGGGTTTACTGTATGCCTTAAGGTGAATATATGTTGAGGACTGAACCGGTTGTTTTAATTTTCTAGTAAAGGGCAAGTCCTGGCCAAATCAAGATAAGGACTCGGATTTCATCACCGTTTCCTTCTTGCCCGCCTTAGGAACACGTAACCAACGCGAACCTAAGCCTTAAAATTTGGACTAGAACGAGACCGATAGGGTAACGAGCTTAATAGGAAAGTCATTCGAAAAATATTGGTTACTCTTTTAAGCATACTTCGAAGTTCATGATGGTTTCTGTGAGTTGAACGCGTGACTGCGCCGCCTTATAATGCGGTGAGGCCTTGGGTATCAAAGCTCCACACAGCTTCCCTTGCCTCTATTCAACTTACTTTGAGTCAGATTGACTCCAGAGGGGTTTGCTTAAATTGTAACGAATTCCCTTTCGAAGGATTAGAAGCTGGTATAGAAAAAATCTAAGTGGAGCCATCATGCTTTTTGTTTGCTAGATAAAATAGGCTTGTTGTGGTCGAGTCAGCTTTCTTTGTGCTTGTGTAGAATTCCCTTGTAGATAGGATGTCGATCTGGTATGATAGAAGCCAATACAATGAGTATCAACCTGAATTTGAATACGGACATCATCAGTTTTATGACCATGGTGCGAATAGTAGTTGGGAACGCCATCCTTTTCAAGGTTATGGTTCATACCATAGTGAGCCCAATTACTATCCACACGCGAATTGGTATTACTAGCAAGAAAATCAGGAACATTATAGTACTAGTTACGCGTTTTTGGAAAATTACTTAAAAACTAGTCCTGATTATGATATTTCTGAACCTGTTCCTTCTCTAGAAGAGACCCAACAACGGATTAAAAGGACGTATAAACGTTTAGTTGCAATGAATAGTTTAAAAGAAGAGTGTACACGGTATTCTGAGATGATAAACGAGAGTAGTGAAAGTATAAGTGTTATGCTCAGTGAAATTCAGGCACGTCTAGAGGCAGAAAATGAACAGTTAGCTAATGCTGCTCGAAATGATCTAAATTTCCAAAATAGTGTTTCTAATTCTACCCTTGATATCAATAGTGAATATTTGCCTAATTTAGAGGACGAGGTTAGAATAAAAGACACTACTTATTTAGATAAGGTTCAATCATCTTCGTACTATTATGATGAGGATAGTAGTAATGAAGAATCTGAAATGTGTAGGAATAGTGATCAGGAATCTATTAATCCAATTGAGCTTTATAATGATTCTAGTTCAAATCCAAATAATTTTTATGATTATTCACCTATTCAAAAGGACGAGGATTTGATTTGGGATACCACCGTTTTAGACGATGTAGTTTTTCCTTTTGATTACGAAGCCGATAATGCTTTAGAGGAACGGGTTTATTCCGAAAATGCTGTTTTAGAGTCTAGCGACTTAGAAACAATAGTCTTAGACGAAGAAAATGAACTCGTAGAGATATTAAATATGAGTAAGGATGTGTCGCTTGAGTATATCCTTGAAGAAGCAATTGACTATTTTCAGGATTCCAATGATCTAGAAATTAAGGAAATTGTAGCTAGTCTATCTAGAGATACCCAAAAATCTAAGTTTGGGGATGATTATCATTCTTCTTGTGCCATACCTTTAGCTCTTACAAAGATCCCTCATTTTGGACTTGATATCTCTGCCTCGACCATTTTACAAGATTACCTTCATACTCGTTTTCCCGAACCTAATGATGTCCAGGAAGAAGTTCACTCATTAGAAACCCATCCTCTGGTTGATGTGGTTTGCCCAGGCAATAATACCAAGATTGAATTTGTTTTCCCACCAAATAGTTTGCTTCCAATTGTGGGAACGTATAAATTTCAAATGTGTCACTTATTAAGTTCTGAGACTAAGCCTAAGTACTTTAGGTTGATAGAATCGACACATTTTCTTAAGAATGACCACTACTCTCATTGTGGTCAGTTATGTAAGTCAAACCTGATTGACTTAGAGGATCCTA
Source organism: Papaver somniferum (assembly GCF_003573695.1). Classification (NCBI taxonomy): domain Eukaryota; kingdom Viridiplantae; phylum Streptophyta; class Magnoliopsida; order Ranunculales; family Papaveraceae; genus Papaver; species Papaver somniferum. The sequence goes on from NC_039364.1 coordinate 122,613,662, forward strand.
AATTATTTAGGTTATTGTTTTGTGCTTCTAAGTTCTTATTTGAGTTTTTCCAGACTCTAGGACCTAATGATTCGGATCCCACCTATGAAGAAACGCAACCAATGAAAATATTTTATTTAGACCCTTTCATAGAACCTGAACCTGAACCACAATTAGATATAAATATCTTAATCAGGAAACTAGATAAGGGCATGCTATCCTTGTTCACTTTCTTGGGTTATTGTAGTTTCCTTTGGTCAGCTCTTTTTGGTTTTGAAGACCCACAATTATTTCGACTGTTACTTTTTGATTCTATGAGATGACTAATTCCTTCCGATGTCTGGCTGAAGACTTTAAACTTAGCGCTTCTTGGGAGGTAACCCAATCTCATGCAACACGGTAATATCTTTCCTTAACTCTTTTGATTCAAATAGTAACAATTTCTCTCCTTGTTCATGCTTTTAATTTTATCTTTAGAACATTGAGGACAATGTTAGATTTAAGTTTGGGGGTATGGGAGAAACTTTTCAGTTGCAGAATAAATAAATAAACTCCAGAGCCTAGAAATTTATGCTTATTAAGGTTGGCACTAACCAATCTAAGTGGATGGGAACATCTTGGTTATAGGAGTTGAGGAACCAATCTGATTAGATGGAAACATCGAAAGAGTCTATTCATAAAAGCACAGAGCTCAGGTGTTAGTAATAACATAATAGTTTCACCATATCTCGTTGAGTCCTTTTCACTTCTATTCTTATTTTGTTTTGTTTTTAAACTATGTTTCTCTAAGAGAGTAGGTGGGGCCCACGATTCAAGTTGTTACCGCTGCTAGGGTGGAATAGAGTGATTGAGATACCAAAAAAAAAAAAAAACCATACCAATTAGACCAATCGGAATAAACATTAACACTTGGATAGCAATATGTGTGTGTTCTCCCTGTCTCCGTCGCCTAAGCAAGCGTGGAATGCAGGACCCGTGGGAACTATCATGTAATCTGCTGACAAGAAGCATGCGCTTGGATCCAAAAGATCTATTCATGTCGTTAATAAAAAAAAAATTGTTCTATGTAGTCAATTACTGGTACCCTTGTATATGCCAGTTGTGTTGACCTAGAGTTAAGATTATCGACCACTGGTTCCCTTGTATATGCCAGTGTGTTGATATTAGTCAGACCGGTATTTCAGTCCATTAGGATAGGTTCATCCTAGTAGTGGCCTTCATACAGATATGGGAAACACCGTTCACCTAGTAAACATCAAAACCATCTATGTTTTTCTATATCCATCTCATTATCTATCTATGTGATTAGTTTTGACTTCGGTTATGATGTCCATAGTGAAACTATCTGAGTAGAGCTCTGTCACTTATATATGAATTTTGGAATTTCGCATCAGGGTACTTCCTCCTATACTCAATGTTTGTATGCCAACCAGGAGTCGATTCTCCTTTAACCTTAGGTTTTTCACGAAACCCTGTAGGTTAACGACTTAAAGACTTCATTGGGATTGTGAAGCCAGACCCAACTATTTTCTATGTAGTTGCGTGATCTGATATTGCATCTTGTATCGTGATTGAGTACTATCTTCTTTAACATTGGCTCGAGATTTATTCTCCGATAAGCAAGATAAAAAATAATCACAAACATCTTCGTCTCATCGTTTGTGATTCCACAATATCTGGTTTCGCTACCATACGATTAAGATTATTGTGAGGTGATGGATATTTCTAGGCTGTTCTTCGGGAATATAAGTCCGGTATATCAATTGGTTCTTGTTTACCTTGATTCATCAAAAGACGGAACAAAACTCATAGGTTTATTTGTGAGAGACAGATTTATTTATACAATAGACTTTTCTGTGTGATATAGATTTGTTTATCAAGTCTTCGACTTTGGGTCGTAGCGACTCTTATTTGTGGGTGAGATCAGTTAAGGGAATCAAGTGCGTAGATTCCTGATGGGATTCAGAGACGTAAGGAGCGCAACTGTACCTTGATCAGTGTGAGATTGGTTAGGGCTCAACTACATTCCAGTCCGAAGTGAACTTGGAGTAGGATAGTGTCTGTAGCGGCTTAATACAGTGTGGTGTTCAAATCTGGACTAGGTCCCGGGGTTTTTCTACATATGCGGTTTCCTAGTTAACAAAATTTCTGGTGTCTGTGTTATTTCTTTTCCGCATTATATTTTGTTATATTATAGAAATATTACAGGTTGTGTGTAGTTCAATCAATAAGAGAATCCAACCTTTGGTTGTTGAATATATTGATTGACACTTGAACATTGGTCTTTGGTACCGTTCAAGTTGTTTCACATAATAATCAGGCTCACGGATTCTATCTGTTTGATTTTATGATTACATTGTGAAACAGAGATACAACTCTTGGATATATTTCCATTAATTGAGTCTGGCTGTCTAATTGATTCTCTTGGAATTATATTGGATTTTGTCCATACAGATTGCTAAGCGAAATATTGGGTGTGGTTGTTAGACCCCCGCTTTTCAAATTGGTATCAGAGCAGGCAAACATGTTTAAGACCTCACAAGTCTGTTTTTATAGCAATCTGACTATATGGACAATAGTGATATCTCTGATAAACGCATCACCAGAAGCAAAAGTTCTGTTTCTATGGGATCTATTAAATAGAAAGATTTTTCAATCTCAAATATAGATGAACCTAGTGTTTCAACGAAACAGACTTGCACTGACAAGTGTTACCCCGATTACCTATCAAACGAGTCTGACTCTGTTAATGAAAGTGATGCAGCCAAAGAGAGTGAACTGATTCTAAATCTTGTTAGAATCCAGGCTGATAGAATCAATCAGTTGAAAAATAATGTCAATGTACTTCTCGGTATAGTGAAAGATCGTGACTCTAAAATAGAGGCTCCTAACAAGGAAATCGCCAAAGTTCGCTCATCATGAACCTTATTCGAGGCGAATCTCAAAAAGGATGCTTTGGAAATTGAATATCTCTTGAGTAAACTATCGATTCAAGGATGTTCCAAAGAGTCCACTATACCAACTGCTTCTGTCTCAACTGTAAGAAATTCAGTTCCAGAAGTAAAATTGGAATCCCTTCCTATTGGAAAATATGTTTCTGTGTCTTCCTCTAATCAAGGAATATCCACATCACATGGAAGGAAGAAATCTCCTAACAACGGTGTTAAGCCTGTTCACTCTAATCACTCAGGAGATCAGAAAGTGTGTCTCTTTTGCAATTCAAAATGACATGTTTAACAGAAAAACAAGTCTAGGTTGAATAACAATTCTATAGTTCATCTTCAACACACCTTAGATTTAATACTCCAAGGTGTAATTGACATTCGAATGTCTAAACCTATTGGTTTTAGTACTCACCCTGTGAATTCTACCAGGAAAGTCAGTTCTACTTGCTCATCAAATGTACGGACAAATTGTAATTCTAATTCAATTTGGTCAAGGAGATTTCAGAAAGATTCCCCTCAACCTAATGTGAAGAATGATGTTCAAGATGTGAAAAGATTCCTTCAGTAGAAGCAAGATTGGAGATATGAAGGACAACCTTAATCTGATAATTGAAGAATACAAGGATCTTATCAGCAAGCTGTCAAAATCCTCCATACAAATCTCTTCTAGGAAGGATTCTAACTATGTCTCATATTTTGATGACAGTGAATTTTATGATAATTTTTCACACCCAAAAGGATCTTATCCTGGATTTTGAAGAAAGAAAAGACTCAACAGTGAACACCATTCATTTAATGAGCTTAGGGCTCATACTTGTGCTAATTAATCACAAGGTTGAATACTCACTCACAAAAAATCCGGTTGAGTGAGATATGATCAGGTATACTTGATGGGAATATGTTTACTGATTCTCTAGCTTTTTTCTTATCGTTCTTAGTCGGATTATCATTCACAAACATTTTTGCATAAGTATTTGTGTTTGGTCATGTCAAGATTTTGATTTTTAATTTCTTTTTTAAATTTCGTTGTGTCAAAATGTTACTCTTATGCTCTAAATATTTCTTCTGTGAGAATGTAAAATTTATTGAGCTAAAATTGTGAATTTATTCACATGGCAAGACATTACTGCATAATCAACATCTCATGTTGTGTTTTTTGCTATCTGGGTATTTTCCAGCTATGGGTCAAGGTTGTGTTCATACAAGTACCGGTGTTGCATGTCACAGACCAACTTTGGAAACCCTAAAATTTGGTTCGGAACTCTTTAAATAACCAACATTTTCTAGGAGAGTACGCATACTCCAGGTTATTTCTACTGTCAATAATGGGATCTCCTTCTGGATTTTTTAGTTTTGCTAAAGGTTTTCTTGATAAGGGTCTTGGTTTCGAGCTCAAAGGGGAGGAGAAAAAGTCTCTTGTAGAAGTTGATGACACCTCTTCTCAATTGGCTGAAAACTTGTTAAAGCACTGCTAGGTCAAACTCGCAAGCGTTGCTATCTCAAGCTTGTTTGTCAATGTTAGTGATCAAAACTATAAGTCTTGATTTCTAGTATACTTATAGTGATGTCTCGTACTATGATAGATTGTGTAGTTGAACATTAAACTTCACGACGTTCATCATTTGAAGACGAAGAACTACTAAGGAGAGCTTGTGGAACTTCATCAACTAAAAGGTATGTGGAGACTAAAACTCATCTATCACTTGGAAAGTCTATTTCTACTCTATCTCCTATATTGAGAGAAAAGTCGTATTACTATATAGAATTCAATTACGCACATTTGAGATTTCGAGCTGAGTTTAACTCGCTTACATATTTCTCAAAATATGTGTTGGTAAGCTTTCGCTTCAACCAAGTTCATCTTATATTCTTGACGAAAGTCAAAATATGATCATGTGAAAATCGCCGAGTAACATCTTACATGATTTGTGTGATACAATCATTTGGCGTAGACTTGGAATATTTCGTTATGATTATTTCAATAATTTGAAAATTGCTTTGATGCTAATAGTTCGTGAAAACAGCTATTGTCATCCTCTAAGAATGTTTCAATGATTGAAATAAAGCTTAAAACACTTAACCATCATTGGATTATGAACATAGTATGTGTTCTTGCATATATGTGATCCATGACCGGAACTATAGTATGCATACCTGTATGCGTACCTGTTAGTTGAGAAATGAGTGCCTAAGTACACATACCCGTACGCGTACTGGCGAAGGGTTTGGGTCCGGGAATTTCTACTGTGTTTGGAAGTATGCGTACCCGTTTGCATACTGGAGGACCAAACTCAGTCCGGCTACTTTAAGTATGCGTACCCGTTTGCATACTTGAGTGGTTAAAGTTCTAAAATCGGTTTGTTCATGAACTAATACATTTGTATAATAAGGAATGCATTCTATGAAAACCGTGGCTATGTTCATGAATTGATTCGAGTGAATCATACCGATTTTGCTTAAATTGTGTTCTGGTATACTTCTATGAGAATCTAGCAATTGAAAAACTCTATAACTAGTTTCATTTGAGTCATTTGAACTAGTTGTGGTTAAGATGAATAAGGTTGATATGAAAGTGTTCATATAGCTAACTTTGGTTAACTACTGTTGAGCCAACCTAGTGTACACGTTTAGGTACGGTTACTCAAACCTAAATGAAGGTACATTTCATTTGTGTATAACAAGCTAAGTCCGATCTAACAGTCGAAAGATATTAGCTTGAATCTAATCAGGTTTTCATAAAACGGTGAATATTGAATGCTTTGTTACCAAGGTAACTTAGATTGCAAACCCTGATTTAAAAACTATATAAGGGATAACTCTAGCAACTGGGAAACCTAATCCCCGCACCTCATGTATGATACTAGTTGCGACTAGAGTCGATTATCCTTTAACCTTAGGTTTTTCACGAAACCCTGTAGGTTAACGACTTAAAGACTTCATTGGGATTGTGAATCTACACCCAACTATTTTCTTTGTAGTTGCGTGTTCTGATCTTACTTCTACTATCGTGATTGAGTATTATCTTTGCTAAGATTTGCTTGAGATTTATCTCCGATAGGTAAGATTAAAAGTAGTCACTAACATCTTCGTCTCATCGTTTGTGATTCCACAATATCTTGTTTCTCTTCCATACGATTAAGATTATTGTGAGGTGATTGATAATACTAGGTTGTTCTTCGGGAATATAAGTCCGGTTTTTCAATTGGTTCCAGTGCACCTTGATTTATCAAAATACGGAACAAAACTCATAGGTATTTCTATGGGAGACAAATTTATCTATTCGAATAGACTTTTCTGTGTGTGACGGATTTGTTTATCAAGTCTTCGACTTTGGGTCGTAACAACTCTTGGTTGTGGGTGAGATCAGCTAAGGGAATCAAGTGCGTAGAATCCTGCTGGGGTTCAGAGACGTAAGGAGCGCAACTGTACCTTGATCAGTGTGAGATTGATTAGGGATCAACTACATTCCAGTCCAAAGTTCATTGGTAGTAGGCTAGTGTCTGTAGCGACTTAATACAGTGTGGTTTTCAAAGCTGGACTAGGTCCCCGGGTTTTTCAGTATTTGCGGTTTCCTCGTTAACCAAATTTCTGGTGTCTGCGTTATTTCTTTTCCGCATTATATTTTGTTATATAATAGAAATATCACAGGTTGTGCATTAAGTTCAATCAGTTCTTGAATCCTACCTTTGGATTGTTGATTGAATTGATTGACACTTGGATATTGGTCTGTGATACCGTCCAAGTTATTTCTCTTATTCAATCGGGTTCGCAAATTCATGTTTGTTTGATTGCAGATTAAATTGAGAAGTTGAGATATAACTCTTTGATATACTTTTGTATAAATTGAGTCTGACTGTCTAGTTGATTCTCTTGAAAGTATATTGAAGTTTGTCGATTAAGATTGCCGAACGAAATATTGGGTGTGGTTGTTAGACACAGAGAGATTTCTACTGAAGAGATTGAAGATGATGAAGAGATTTCTACTGAAGTGGTACAAGACTTTATCTGTCACTTTAACGATGCAAAACTCTTGCTTATTTATACTTTGAAAGATCTCGATGTGTTAAGAACTGAGTTGAAAAAGGTTAACTCTGACCTTGCTCTCATGAAGACACAGGTTAAGGATCGTCTTAATATGAATTTATCCTCCAAAGAGGTTGTCGATGCTGTCAGTCACAAGCTTGAAGGTCTTGAAACCCGTGAAGATTCTGTACACGAACTCTGATTTTTTTTCGTGTATGTTCGGTTGTGTTGGTCTTCTTATAAGAATTTATTCTTGTGTTTTAAGAAGGATAACTACGGTTTGTAATAGCCATTATTGTGAGTACCCATAGCTATTTCAAACGATTTTCATCTTGCATGCAATGTTTTTAGATTTATTTATTTAAATTCTAAAGGTTGTTTGGGAGATGATTTTGCAGTATTAATCTTTATGGTTTTATGTATTGCAATTTGTTATGGGATATGTGTGTTTACGTCCGTTGGTAGGTTCAGAAACCTACAATAAAATACTGCAAGTGCACAGTGTCTCACTAGTAGAACAATAGCAAGTACAGGTCGTTCCCACGAGGAGTGTGAAAATACTACGTCTAACTAATACCAAGACCAAATAATCAAATAGATAATTTTTAATGAGTTTTCAGAAATTTGAAACAAAATGAAACAATAAATAATTTTAACGAAAAACAGAATGATAGAAGGTTGTTAGGATTTTCGATTTCCACCAATTAATTATGCAAACTCTACTAATCTTTAAAAATTTATTCCATGCATTTTCAAATATTGTTTCCCCGCTCTAGTTTTCTTCGCTTCATGAGTAGTGATTCTAAAGCATTACCTATCTATCCTTACATACCACGTCTAGGGATTTAACCGAAGCACGAAATATCAATTCAAAAGCATAAATAATCAAGAAAATCACATGAACAATAAAATACCAAGCTATATGAAAAAAAACTACTAGTCATTTAAATTATTATTGAAGCTATAGATATAGGACTTTGTAAAATCTAAGATAGGAATGCAAGATATGATATGAAAACTAAGAAAATTAAAAACAAAAGGGATAGAGATACAAAACTGATGGGTTGCCTCCCATGAAGCGTTTGGCTTAACGTCGTCAGCCCGACGTTATTGTTATCGTCCGTACACCAACAATCTGAAATTTTGGTAATTCTTCCAAATAACAATATGCAATTCAAATAATAGCTTCACAAAAACGTTATCACAAGATATAAATATTGAAGCTATCACTTTATTGAAGTTTCCCCCACACTTAGTCCTTTTTACACTCGAAAGTGGATAAAGAACATAGAATTCAAGGACTTCAAAAGGTTCTTCAGCTTGATGAACCTGCACAATTCTTGAATCAAACACATCAAGTGGTGGATATTTAGAAGCAAAATAATTCGTTAAAATTTTGGAAGCACACAACTCCAATCCTAAGTGAGGTATTTTCTTAAAAGTTGGGTTAACAACTCTTTTAGAATCTACTTCGATTAGAGGAAAATGATCAATAGATATCGAATTAAGCAAAGGATTAGACAAACCTTGTTTCGGATCCTCATTAATAATCTCTAGTGAACTCAAGTATATCGTGGTCCTCTATTGAACTATTATTATCTATCTCAATTGGGTCTTCCACGACTTCAATCAATTTAGTTTCATTCTCAATCTCCATCTCTTCAACAACCTCGTCATTGGAATTGGAATCCTCTCCTAAAACGTCTAGTTCATTGATGCAACTCCTAATTTCTTCGTTTGAGTACGTTACACCATTTATAACAATAGATATGTCATACCCAATCTCCTCCTTTTGAATAGGCGAATGATCGTTATTATAATCCGGAGTTGGAATAATTATATCATTGTTACAAGAACTTTCGAAAGGTTGCTCATCTTCATCGGAATCTTCGTCATCCATAGGAGTTTCAGAATCGTTTTGTTTTTGAGGCCAAACTTCTTCCTCATAACTATTCTTATTGAGTTGAGCAATTTGACTTCTTGAAGTTTCCCTAGCCTAGTTGCGCTCATCCATCTTTTGAATATGCAGGTCTATTTTATCAATATGTTGATGTATCATATCAATCAGACTAGAAAACTTGTTAGAAGCATCACTATTCTACCATCCTTGTGATTGTTCACTTACATGCCCGTCATAAGTTTGTTGACATGTATGAGAATATCCATAAGGTTCTGTGGGATATTGATTATAGCCAAAAGATTGGTTTCGATTATACCCATGGGATGTTTGGTAGTTGTCATATGAATGAGATTGAAAACCATATTGATTACCACTATAATATGATGATTGGTATTGTGCTTCGTACATGTTATTTCCGTAAGGAAACATGACGACTCACAAGAAAAAAAGAGAAAATAAAAACAAAAATAAAAACAAGCCAAACAAATAACAAATCAATTAGCGACTGCTCCCCGGCAGCGGCGCCAAAATTTGTATGGGCTGTTGTAGGCTCAACAAATTAATAAATATATTTCCCACTAATTAATTGGTAATATAGCGGTAGTAAGAGATCGTTCCCACAGAGAGATGTGTAATTGATAGGTTATTTGATCAACAAGATAAAGTAAATCACAAAGGGGGGTTTTGGTTGTGAGATAAATAGAAAGACAATAAAGAAGAAAAGGGTGATTAAGGAATCCTTCGCCGTTACCAAGCGTTAACATGATTAGAATACTTATCTATTGTTCGTAAGAACCATTCATCACCAACCGTAGAATAGCAGCTAGCTCAGTGCTATCCCCAAAACTCCTTATACCACGGATACGGAAGCTCTCCAATATCAGATTCTATTCAACTGAACCACCAAGTAGTAGCTCACTCAAGGTGTAATCCAATGAATGTTTTAAGCTTTTTGAATTAGGTTAATCCCAGTAGTTAAACTCTTAGCTCAAGGTTTACTTGTTGGTGTTGTTTTCACACACGATTCTTCCACAAAATCCCTCTGTAAGGTCTCGTGATTTCTATTTGTATAGAGAGTTATTCGATGATTACTTATCTCCTAACTTCCACTAGCAATAGAACAATTAATAAATCAATCTAGCGTGCACTCCAAATCAATCCAATAATCACTCATACCCCTAGATATGGTAAAAACAAACGATAATGATAAAAACACTCAATAGGTTTGTAATATTAATAAAGCTTCACGCTAGAACATTGAATTCATCCTTAATCAACAAAGGATTTAGCTACTCATATTACAAAGAAGATGAAGAATGGTGGTTTCCCCCTAAAGGGGTAAACCTTAGGTTTTGATGTAGAACTTGTGATATGAGATTCGATGATCCTCCTTTTACATAACCTAATACCTTTTTATAGATTTACAGTACTTGGTCTCCAAGTATTTAGTTTGGTTCAAGAACCCGACCCGAAATACGAAATAACGACCCCAAACGTGACCTTAGGCCTTCCAAGGTATTAATATACGTTTAATACTACCTAAGTTTGCGAACCCAGTCCAACAACTTCAAATTCCAGCAGAAATTTTCTGAATTAAAGTATGAAACCCGTCCGCGAACTTTACTGTATTCGGTATTCAATAAAACTTGTTTTGGCCACAACTTCTTCATCCGAACTCGGAATGACCTCATTCTTTTTGCATTTTTTTTATATTTCAATTATCTTCAAGATAATGATGATAAATCCTTAATTTGAATGAGTTAAGATCGGTCTTTGTCCCTTCTCTTGCTCCTCTTTGTCGCACTTCTTCCACTTCTCTTGGACTTGGGTGCTTGGATACTTGGATACTTCTCTTCTTAGCTATTTTCAGCACTTTGTATCTCCTTTTTGGAAGATTCACCTAATAGAGACAAATAAGACAAAATAAGAGTAATAATACGAATACATGCAAGAATAATAGTTAAAACAAGTATGGAGTGGACACTAAAATCATATGAATTATGCACTTATCAATTAGCTTGAATCTAATCAGGTTTTCATCTAACGGTGAATATTAAAATGCTTTGTTACCAAGGTAACTTAGATTGCAAACCCTGATTTGGAGACTATCTAAAGGAGAACTCTAGCAACTGGGAAACCTAATCCCCACACCTCCTGTGTGATACGAGTTGCATAAGCTAGAGTCAATTCTCCTTTAACCTTAGGTTTTTCACGAAACCCTGTAGGTTAACGATTTGAAGACTTCATTGGGATTGTGCATCCAGACCCTACTATTTTCTCTGTAGTTGCGTGATCTGATCGTGCTGTTTCTATCGTGATTGAGTGCAATCGTAAGATTGGCTTGAGATTTATATCTCCGATAGGCAAGATAGAAAAGTAGTCACAAACACCTTCGTCTCATCGTTTGTGATTCCAAAATATTTTGTTTCGCTAGTCGATTAAAGTTATTGTGAGTTGATTGATATTTCTAGGATGTTCTTCGGCAATATAATTCCGGTATATATCAATTGGTTCATGTTCACCTTGATTTATCAAAAGACGGAACAAAAACCTGTAGGTATTTCTGTGGGAGACAGATTTATTTATTCCTATAGACTTTTCTGTGTGAGACAGATTTGTTTATCAAGTCTTCGACTTTGGGTCGTATCAACTCTTAGTTGTGGGTGAGATCAGCTAAGGGAATCAAGTGCGTAGTATCCTGCTGGGATCAGATACGTAAGGAACGCAATTGTACCTTGAATCAGTGTGAGATTGATTAAGGTTCAACTATAGTCCAGACCGAAGTTAGTTTGTAGTAGGCTAGTGTCTGTAGCGGCTTAATACAGTGTGGTGTTCAATATGGACTAGGTCCCGGGGTTTTTCTACATTTGTGGTTTCCTCGTTAACAAAACTTCTGGTGTCTGTGTTATTTCTTTTCCGCATTATATTTTGTTATATAATTGAAATTTCACAGGTTGTGCGTTGAATCGATCAATTGGTAAATCCAACCTTTGGTTGTTGATTGAAATTGATTGATCCTTGAACATTGGTCTTTGGTACCGTTCAAGTTATCTCTCTTATATTCAATCGGGCTCGCAAATTATTGTTTGTTTGATTGCGGATTGAATTAAGAGATTGAGATATAACTCTTTGATATACTTTTCTTAAGATTGAGTATGACTGTCTAGTTGATTCTCTTGAAAGTATATTGGAGTTAGTCCATACAGATTTCAATACCCCGGCTTAATACAGTGTGGTATTGAAATCTGGACTAGGTCCCGAGGTTTTTCTGCATTTGCAGTTTCCTCGTTAACAAAATTTCTGTTGTTTGTGTTATTTCTTTTCCGCATTATATTTTGTTATATAATAGAAATATCACAGGTTGTGTGTAGTTCAATCAATTATATAATCCAATCTTTGGTTGTTGATTATATTGATCGACACTCAGAACATTGGTCTTTGGTACCGTTCAAGTTGTTTCACATAATAATCAGGCTCACATATTCTACATGTTTGATTTGATGATTACATTCTGAAACAGAGATACAACTCTTGGATATATTTCCATTGATTGAGTCTGAATGTCTATTTGATTCTATTGGAATTATATTGGGGTTTGTACATACAGATTGGTAAGCAAAATATTGGGTGTGGTTGTTAGACCCCCGCTTTTCCATTAGCAATTAGCCAGTCTGTTAGAGCGCTGCTCGGTTGAACCCGCCAAGAGTTGGTATGTCAAGTTTGGTTGTCATATTTTAGTATAAAAACTTGAAAAAGCGTGGGTCTAACAACCACACCCAATATTTTGTTTGGGAATCTGAATAGTAAAACTCCAATATACTTTAGAGAGAATCAACTAGACAGCTAGACTCAATCTATAGAAAAGTATATCAAAGAGTTTTATATCTCTATATCTCAATTCAATCTGCAATCAGCGAGCCCGATTGAATATAAGAGAGATAACTTGAACGGTACTAAAGACCAATGTTCAAGGATCAATCAATTTCAATCAACAACCAAAGGTTGGATTTACCAATTGATCGATTCAACCCACAACCTGTGATATTTCAATTATATATCAAAATATAATGCGGAAAAGAAATAACACAGACACCAGAATTTTGTTAACGAGGAAAACCGCAAATGCAGAAAACCTCGGGACCTAGTCCAGATTTGAACACCACACTGTATTAAGCCGCTACAGACACTAGCCTACTACCAATGAACTTCAGACTGGAATGTAGTTGAAACCTAATCAATCTCACACTGATTCAAGGTACAGTTGCACTCCTTACGTCTCTGATCCTAGCAGGATACTACGCACTTGATTCCCTTAGTTGATCTCACCCACAACCAAGAGTTTCTACGATCCAAAGTCGAAGACTTGATAAACAAATATGTCTCACACAAAAAAAGTCTTTTGGAATAGATAAATCTGTCTCCCACAGAAATACCTACGATTTTTGTTCCGTCTTTTGATAAATCAATGTGAACCGGAACCAATTGATAAACCAGACTTATATTCCCGAAGAACAGCCTAGTATTATCAATCACCTCACAATAATCTTAATCGTATGGTAGCGAAACAAAATATTGTGGAATCACAAACGATGAGACGAAGATGTTTGTGACTACTTTTAATCTTACCTATCGGAGATATAATCTCGAGAAAATATTAGATAAGTTAGTACTCAACACGATAGAAGAAGTAAGATCAGAACACGCAACTACAAAAAAAATAGTTGGGTCTGGCTTCAAAATTCCAATGAAGTCTTCAAGTTGTTAACCTACAGGGTTTCGTGAAAAACCTAAGGTTAAAGGAGAATCGACTCTAGATTATACAACTAGTATCACACAGGAGGTGTAGGGATTAGGTTTCCCAGTTGCTAGAGTTCTCCTTTATATAGTTTTCAAATCAGGGTTTGCAATCTAAGCTACCTTGGTAACAAAGCATTCAATATTCACCATTACATGAAAACCTGATTAGATTCAAGCTAATATCTTTCAACCGTTAGATCGAACTTAGATTGTTATACACAAATGAAATGTACCCTCATTTAGGTTTAAGTAACCGTACCTAAAAGTGTACACCATGTTGGCTCAACCGTAGTTAACCGAGGTTAGCTATATGAACACTCTCATATCAGCCTTATTCATCTTAACCACAACTAGTTCAAATGACTCAAATGAAACTAGTTAAAGAGTTGTTCAATTGCTATATTCTCATAGAAGTATACAAGAACACAATTGAAGCAAAATCGGTTTGATTCACTCGAATCAATTCATGAAAATTATAGCCATGGTTTGCAAAGAATTAATTCCTTATTATATAAATGTATTAGTTCATGAGACAACCGATTTTAGAACTTTAACCACTCAAGTATGCATACGGGTACGCATACTTAAGTAGCCGGTCTGAGTTTGGGTTCGCCAGTATGCGAACGGGTACACATACTTAAGTACACTTCCAAAATCCAACAAAAATTACCGAACCTATACCTTATGCAAGTATGCGTACCGGTATGTGTACTTGGTACACAGAATTTCACAAATACAAGTACGCATACGGGTATGCATACTTTAGTTCCGGTCATGGATCACATACATGCAAGAATGCACACTATGTTTATAATCCAGTGATGGTTAAGTATCCTAAACTCTTATTTCAATCATTGAAACTTTGTTAGAGGATGACAATAGCCGTTTTCACACACTATTAACATCAAAGCAATTTTCAAGTTATTGAAATAATCATAACGAAACATTCTAAGTCTACATCAATTGTATCACACAAACCATGTAAGATGTTACTCGACGATTTTCACATGATCATCTTTTGACTTTCGTCAAGAATATAAGATGAACTTGGTTGAAGCGAAAGCTTACCAACACATATTTCGAGAAATATGTAAGCGATTTAAACTCAACTCGAAATCTCAAATGTGTATAATCGATAACTATATAGTAATACGACTTTTGTCTCAATATAAGAGATAGAGTAGAAATAGACTTTCCAAGTGATAGATGAGTTTTAGTATCCACATACCTTTTGTTGATGAAGTTCCACAAGCTCTCCTTGGTAGTTCTTCATCTTCAATTGATGAACGCCGTGAAGTCTAATGCTCAACTACACAATCTATCCTAGTCCGAGACATCATTATAATTAGAATAGAAATCAAGACTTATAGTTTTGATCACTAACATTGACAAACAAACTTGAGATAGCAAAGATTGCGAGTTCGACTGAGCAGTGCTCTAATAAAACTCATAAGTCGCTTGATTAGATTACTAGAGTCAATTTCGTTAGGCTAGACTAGGAAGTATAAAAATGTTGAGACATACAAGTATTACTCTGAATCCCTGAAGAATCCGAAGACGTATCAACATCAACGAAGACATCATCTTTCCACTTGAGGTTAGTAATTCATGACTTGACTTGTTTCCAGTTCCATATCGTAAGCTTTCAAGTCGTTTCTGATTGAAAACATAACATGCGAAGTTATATACATGAAACTCTAGTATAAAAGATTTGATCATCTTATTATGATCAAAGTGTCAAAAAAGAATATATCAATAGTTGTGAATGCTTTATATTGATATATTATATGACGAAGTATAGCGCTTATCTTATGAACTTCCTAATTGCGACATCAGTATAATATTTTTTACTCGTTATTAGATTGTATAATGAACGTAAGTTTGATTTCATGCCTAGAAAACTATGGTTAATTACATGGGTTTAAGGAAATAGACTTACGAACTTGTTTCGTAGTTGAAAGAAATCAATAGGATTGAAGGTCCGGTTTTCATTGAAGATTTAAGGTTGGATCGATCCTCACCTATATAGGGAATCAAGGTAGAACATATCCTAACTTATGTTGGGAGTTAAGGTAGAACCAATCCCTACCTATATTGGGAGTCAATGTAGAACCGATCCTAACCTATGTTGGGAGTCAATGTAGAACCGGTCCCAATAGGCAAAACCGATTATCTTAGTCACGAACATTTTACTGTTTATGTGATTTAGAAATTGGGTTTGCTAAATAAGAAAGTTCAAGATGCGAGTAATTTGAACGTGATCACAAATCTTATATTTTATTGTTTAAAGATATTCCTCGACACTCAAGGTGAGATCCCAAATCGAAATGTTTGAGAATCTTTTTGAGATTTTCGAATGTATATTTTTTTTTTATCGGCAAACAAAACATATCTCTGGAAAGATATATTAGTTAAATGCTAGCTAATATTGAGTTGTCCAAGAGAGATTTCGGTTATACAGTTGAATATTGGTTGGAATTAGACAAAACCGAATTTAGGTGCTTTATTGTATATCTTGAGAATATTTTCGGTTATGGAAATTCTTTGTTGTCCAAACTACCTTGCTATATACATAGTGAATTTTTTTCTTCTTACAAACATATCTCGAGGCAGACACTTCGTTTCCTAGTCACTGCTGTGGCCGACTAATATTATTACTTGTAATACTATCTTTGAGAGAAGAGTGAAATCGCTCACGTCCGCTAGTTTATAGAATTCTTTGGGTTCAAGAAGCGTCTACTAGTACTGTTGGCGGGAAACTAGAATATGCATTGCTATTTTGTTTTCGATTATAAATTTGATTGACTAACGGTTGTTAAATCTTGATTGCACCTAGTTTGATTATTCTTGAGAGCCTTCTCTCTTCTGACATAAGGTCACTCAAACTAGATAAAAATATTAGCGGTAGTTCATATCTGACGTTGAATTGTGATCATCCATTGTTAACATACCTCGTCTTTTGCGTGATCGATCATAAGTTGGAATCAAATTTGTTATTGTGCATGTACAGGAGACTATTGAAGATTTGAAGACAAGAATATTTTCTTATTGGTTTCTTACCTTTGTAATTTTCTTCATGCACAAATTTGATCTGCTGGGATCCGAATAGATATCGCATATCTTTGATAGGATATTGATTGAATAGTCGTATTTAGATTAACAAGCTATCATTTGGTGGTACTCTTCAGTATCCGAATATGTTAGTTTTGTTTGACTTGATCTGGTTAACTTTTTAATCCAGATTTTGGAAGATTTAATCCGTCAAAGGAGTTTAATTGATTTTAAACAGAAAAACCTTTGTCAATCTAAACTATAGTATCTATGATTAACTTCTTGAGATAAGAAGAGTGGTTACCAAACATATTAGTCTTTTAATTGTTTTGGAAGACGATATAAAGGGTTGAGTGCTTAAAGTCTTCAGAGAGACCGAAACAACTTAAGATAGTGGAATTTATCTTAAGATTCACGTGTGTTGGACAGATTGGTTGTACGCACAGGGATACTGAGGAAACTAGGTAACTAGGGATAGTTTACTTGGTCTCAACTATACGAAGTTGGTAGTAGTCTTTGTATAGCGACTTAATTATGTTTGTACTCAAAACAGGACTAGGTCCCGAGGTTTTTTTTTTTTTTTGCATTTGCGGCTTCCACGTTAATAAAATCTTGTTATGTACTTTTAATTTACTTTCCGCATTATAATTTGTTTAAGTTATATAAAAGTAATTGCACTTGTAGTTAATCCCAAACACTTGGGTAGATCCCTATAGTTTAAGGTTCGGTTTCAGACTTATACTATATACCAAATGTATACCCTGTGGTTGTTATCTTCTTGACAGTTGTTGTCTATATTGGTTCACGCAAGGTATCATACTTATAGGTTGATATCGAAAAGATTGTGGTGTACTTGGTACCCTCGTCATTTCAATTAGTATCAGAGCAGGAAAACACGAAAAAATCTAACAATCCGTGTTTGGTGCGATCCAACATATAACACTGGAATCTAAAATGGTTTTGAGAAAACCTATAATTGATTCAGTTAGATACCATAAAGATTTGATGGCTTCAATTTTTCGTGATGGAAGCAAAGTAGTTAATATCGTGTATCGGTATCGTATCGGCCAGGTCCTATACTCCCATACAAAAGATTATATCGGTTTTTATCGGTCATACATCATTGAGACCTAAAATTCTAAATATTTTTAAATATTGCAATCTGAAAAATTTGGTGCCATATGATACGCTAATTCTGAAGATCAAAAGCATCATATACAAATTCAATTACATTCCATCATCATTATAAAAAATGAAATAGTTGGAAATTTTTTTACTGAATCAAATTGAGTTTTCAAGGGTATAGGAGGAACAATTCTGTTTAAGGGGAAAAGTTCTGTTTACAAATTTTTATATCTAAATAATTTACTCTACCAAATTACCCTTGCCGATATTATCAGTGTACCGGTGAACCCGTTATATCGGTTTGTACCGGCTGATACGAGCGTTTTTATTGTTTAAGTACTAACCTCAAAAAATTCTTTCCGAACCTTTCAAAGTGGTGAAGAATATTTTAGGTATGTTTCAGTTGATATCAGGAAAACTCTTGCAAGCCAAAAGAGTAAAGAAAAAGATGCATCAAAAGATGATTAGGACTCGACTCTTATTTTATATTTTATAGGAGTAAACTAATCAATTGTTGATTTATTTCAATGTTTGTGTAAAGTTTATTCAAACTATCAATAATACGAATTATTAAGTTTTTATTTTTTGTGTCATTCTTTAGATAGTTACGATTGTATTGTTTGCTCTGAATGATTATTTCTTTTGCGTTACTTTCGGTTTATGAGGTATTTTTTGGTTTTTA
Organism: Papaver somniferum; assembly: GCF_003573695.1. NCBI lineage: Eukaryota > Viridiplantae > Streptophyta > Magnoliopsida > Ranunculales > Papaveraceae > Papaver > Papaver somniferum. The sequence goes on from NC_039364.1 coordinate 122,632,164, forward strand.
CAAACCCTAATATTTCTGATCTCATAATGTGGATATATCTTATGATGTTGTGACTCTTTGATATAAGCAGGTTTCGGATCTAACCATGTGGGATACTTTATCAAATGATTATAAGTAGATATTGGTTAAACTGATGTGTGAAGTCACGATTATACTATTATTAATTTATGTTTCATAAGTTGTGTATTTAGTACACCTATGAGTTTCGGTTTTAGCTTTCTACATTGGCACGTAAAAGCTAAGACTTTGTCGGCCTTTCGATGGTAAAGGTTGTCTTGGTTGTTATTCTTTTATCTTGTAGTGAATAACAACTCACATGGGAGAGTTCTATATTAAACTGGTGCTTAAATGTCATATCTTTGTGGGAACAATGGTTGTGGAAACCATGAGAAGAACTATTTTGATAATCTTTCCTGATATGAAAACTTGATCTGTTCAGATCTTAGTTTGTCATATCGAAGAGTAAGGTAACGATTTATTTATGTTTGTTAATTGTTCCTGTTAAGAGAAGCTGATTTAAATGCATATTCTTTCTTTTGCTTAACGAAAAGAATGGTACAATTGTTATGTTTCAATTAATACGGTTAAGAAAAACTAAGTCAAGTTTGATTTTTATTTTTCCTTAACGAAATAGAGGTTCAATTGCTTTAGTCCAATTGATTCCTGATAAAAAAACTAAGTTAATTTTGATTTTAGTTTTGGATTTTCAAAATGAGGTACAATTATTCAAGTCTAATCGGTTCCATGATAAGAAAACTAGTTATCCAACCTAGTTTTGTCTTGTCTAAATGAGGTACAATTATTTATGAATAATTGGATCCTGATAAGTAACCAAGTTAATTCTGATCTTAGCTTGACTTATCAAATCAAAGGAAAAATTGCTTCGTGCAATTGTTTCCTTGATAAGGTGCTAAAATAAATTACTTAGGTAGTTCCAATTTGGTATTACTTATCTAAATTAGTATGTTAGACCTTTGTGCTTAACTCTTATAGGTTGTATGAGTTCTTATGAACTTGTAAGATCCTTTCATTTTGCTCTTGTATTTTTTCATGTCTTTGTCATTTTTATGACAAAAGGGGGAGAAATATATGGAGTATACGAGTGATTTACAATCACTGAGAAAGGATATATATGTTGAATAATATATATCTAACAAAAGAGTAAAGCATAGACTAAGGGGGAGAAACTTATCATCATGTTGTGTAGTATTTCATACTACTAAAGAAGAATAAAAAATAGGTTTGCATTGAATATCTACCTAGTTTTCCTTTAGGGTTGTTATTCAAATGCGTCAACAACAACATTTACTTTTGAATATGTGCAGGTTATTGTGTTGTTGAAACTTGGAATCAAGCGTATCAAGAACGAGTTAAGACAATGTTATGTAATGTAATATCTTTATTTTTTTAATTCGTGTATTCTCATATGTAATGGAGTTTTGTAACTAAAATTGACAAAGGGGGAGATTGTTAGAGGACTGCTCGGTTGAATCCTCCAAGCTTTGGTATGTCAAGGTTGGCTGTAATATTTTAGTATCAAAACTCATAAGTCGCTTGATAAGATTACTAGAGTCAACTTTATTAGGTTAGACTAGGAAGTCTAGAAATGTTGAGATGTACAAGTATTACTCTGAATACCTGAAGAATACGAAGATGTATCGACATCAACAAAGACACCATCCTTCCACTTGAGGTTAATAATACATGACTTGACTTGTTTTTCAGTTCTACATCGTAATATTTCAAGTCGTTTATGATTGAAAACATAACATGCGAAGTTATATACATGAAACCCTAGTATAAGAGACTTGATCATCTTATTATGATCAAATAGTCAAGGAAGAATATACAGTTTTTTTTTTTTTACAACCTTGGTATATTGAATTACGAAGTATAACGTATATCTTTTGAACTTCGTAATTGCGACATAGACATATTGTTTGTGACTTGTTACTAGATTGTGTAATGAACTTAGGATTGATTTCATGCCTAGAAAACTATGTTTAATTACATGAGTTTAAGGAATTAGATTTACGAACTTGTTTCGTAGTGGAAAGAAATCAAATAGATTAGTGGTCTGGTTTGCATTGAAGATCTAAGGCAAGACCGATTCCTACTTATATCGAGAATCATGGTAGAAGGGATCCCTAGTTATGTTGGTAACCATGGTAGAACCGATCCTTGCCTATATGTGGAACTAAGGTAGAATCGATCCCTATCTACATTGGGAACTTAGGTAGAACCGATCCCCATAAGCAAAACCAATTTCTCTTGTCACATGCACTTTAAGGTTTGTGTGATTTTGGAAACTGGGTTTGCAAAATATGAAAGTTCAAGATGTCGACATAGTGAGTAATTTGAACATGTGCACAAATATTATATTTTATTGTTCAAAGATATTATTTCATACTCAAGGTGAGATCCCAAACCGAAATGTTTGAGAATATTTTTATTTAAATTTTCGAACATATATATTTTGTTTTTCCAGCAAACAAAACATATCTCTGGAATATATATTAGTTAAATATCTTGTATGCTAGATAATATTGAGTCGTAATCCAAGAGGTATTTCGGTATGACAGTTGGATATTTGTTGAAATTAGACAAAACCGAATTTAGGTGTTTATTGCATATCTTGAGAATATTTTCGATTATAGAAATTCCTTGGTGTCCGAACTACCTTGGTCTATAAATAGTGAAGTTTGTTCCTCTTACAAACTGATCATGAGGCATGCACTTCATTTTGTAGTCATTGTTGTAGACGATTAATAGTATTACTTGTAATACTATCTTGGAGAATAGAGTAACTTAATTAGGAGAAATCTCTTATGTTCGCTAGTTTAAAGACTTCTTTGGTATCAAGAAGAGTCTAAATAGTACTGGGAAACCAGAATCCGTATTGTTATTTTAGTTTTTGATTATTGATTTGATTAACTAAAGGTTGTTAAACCTTGCTTGCACCTAGTTTGATTATTCTTGAGAGCCTTCTCTTCTGACATAAGGCCACTCAAACTAGATCAAGGGATTAACGGTAGTTCATATATGTCTTTATATCTAATATTGACATGTGATCATCTATTGTTAACAAACTCTATTCTGTGTGTAATCGAACATAAGTTAAAATCAAATTTTGTTGTGCAGGTACAGAAGATCAGTGAAGATTTGAAGACAACAAGATTTCTTATTGGTTTCGAATCTTTGTGCTTTAATTTCGTGCACAAAATTGGTAGGATGGGATCTAACTAAATCTTGTTTATCTTTGATAGACAATTGATTAATAGTCGTAGTAAATCTATAAGCTATCATTTGGTAGTATTCTTCAGTATCCGAATCTGATAATTTATATTCCATGATCTGGTTATTTCGATAATCCAAATCTTGGTATATCTTACCCAATAAAGGAGTTTATTAGATTAAATGTAAGAGCCTTTGTTAAACTCAACATATAATCTCTGATTTACTTTTTGATATTGGAACAATGGTTACAGAACAAATTAGTCCTTTACTGTTTCGGAAGACGATCCAAAGGTGTTGAGTGATTGAAGTCTTCACAACGGCTAAAGCAACTTAAGATATTGGACTCTATATTAGGATTCACATGTGTTGGCAAAATTGGTTATAGGCGTGGGGATACTGAGGAAACTAGCTGGGTAACTAAGGATAGTTTACTTGGTCTCAACTATACGAAGTTGGTAGTAGTCTTTGTACAATGGCTTAATTATGAGAGTATTCAAAACCGTACTAGGTCGGTGTTTATGCTTTTGCGGTTTCCTCGTTAACAAAATCTTGTTGTGTCTTTACTTTTAGTTTATGTTAGAGCACTGCTCGGTCGAACTCGCAAGCATTGCTATCTCAAGCTTGTTTTTCAAGTTTAGTTGCCAAAACTATAAGTCTTGATTTCTAATCTACTTATAACTAAGTCTCGGATTAGGATAGTAAGTGTAGTTGAGCTTTAAACTCCACGGCGTTCATCGAATGAAGACGAAGAACTACTCAAGGGAACTTGTGGAACTTCACCAACAAAAAGTATGTGGAGACTTGAACTCATCTATCACTCAAAAGTGTGTCTACTCTATCTCCTATTTGAGACAAAAGTTATATTTCTATATAGACTTCAATTATACACATTTGGTATTTAGAGTCGAGTTTATCTCGCTTATCTATTTCTCAGAATATGTGTTGGTAAGCTTTCGCTTTAACCAAGTTCATCTTTTAATCTTGACGAAAGTCAAAAGATGATCATGTGAAAATCGCCTTGTAACATCTTACATGATTTGTGTGAGACAGTCATTTGATGTAGACTCGCAATGTTTCGTATTTATCATTCGATCACTTGAAAATTGCTTTGAAGTTAATAGTTTGTGTTAAACAACTATTGTCGTCTTCCAAGAATGTTTCAATGGTTGAAATGAGGGTTTAGAACATGTAACCATGATTGGATATAAACATAGTGTGTATTCACATTTGTGTAAAGTCCAAAACCGGGAACCATGGTATGCGTACCCGTACACGTACTGGTTGGTTGTTGGAAGTCCGGGAACTAAGTATGCGTACCCGTACGCGTACTGGCGGAAGCCCAAGTCCCGTGAATTTCTGTTGGAGTTTGGAAGTATGAAATAGTATGTGTACGCGTACCGGCGTAACCAAACTCAGTCTGGTTACTTAGGTATGCGTACCCGTTTGCATACTTAAGTAGGTTATGTTATAAAATCGATTTGTTCATGAAGTAATACATTTATATAATAAGGAATGCAATATTTTGCAAACCGTGGCTATGATGTTCATGAAATGATTCGAGTGAATCAAAAATCGATTTTGCTTCAATTGTGTCTTGTATACTTCTATGAGAATATAAACAATTGAACAACTCTCTACCTAGTTTCATTTGAGTCATTTGAACTAGTTATGATAAAGATGAATAAGGTTGATATGAAAGTTCTCATATGGCTAACCATTGGTTAACTATTGTTGAACCAACTAAGTGTACACGTTTAGGTACGGTTACCTTTATCTAAATGTCGGTACATTTCATTTGTGTATAACAAGCTAAGTTTTATCTAACGGTTGAAAGATATTAGCTTGAATCTAATCAGGTTTTCATCTAATGGTGAATATTGAATGCTTTATTACCAAGGTAACATTGATTGCAAACCCTGATTTGAAGACTATATAAAGGAGAACTCTAGCAACTGGGAAACCTAATCCCTACACCTCTTATGTGAGTTGCGACTAGAGTCGATTCTCCTTTAACCTTAGTTTTTTCACGAAACTTTGTAGGTTAACGACTTAAAGACTTCATTGGGATTGTGAATCCAGACCCAGCTATTTCTCTGTAGTTGCGTGTTCTGATCTTGCTGTTCTCTATCGTGATTGAGTACTATCTTCTTTAAGATTTGATCGAGATTTATTCTCCAGTAGGAAAGATTGAAAAGTAGTCACAAACATCTTCGTCTCATCGTTTGTGATTCCATGATATCTTGTTTCGTTAATCGATTAAGATTATTGTGAGGAGATTGATAATACTAGGTTGTTCTTCGGGAATATAAGTCCAGTTTATCAATTGGTTCATGTGCACCTTGAATTATCAAAAGATGAAACAAAATTCATAGGTATACCTGTGGGAGACAGATTCATCTATAAAATAGACTTTTCTGTGTGAGACAGATTTGTTTTGGGTCGTAGCAACTCTTAGTTGTGGGTGAGATCAGCTAAGGGAATCAAGTGTGCATAATCAGCGTGGTTCAAGAGGCGTAAGGAACGCAACTGTACCTTGATCAATGTGAAATTGATTAGGTCTCAACTACATTCTGGTACGAAGTTAAATTGGAGTAGGCTAGTGTCTGTAGCGGCTCAATACAGTGTGGTGTTCAAATCTGGACTAGGTCCCGGAGTTTTTCTACATTTGGGGTTTCCTCGTTAACAAAACTTCTGGTGTCTGTGTTATTTGTTTTCCGCACTATATTTTGTTATATAATTGAAATATCACAGGTTGTGCGTTGAATCGATCAATTGGTAAATCCAACCTTTTGTTGTTGATTAAAATTGATTGATCCTTGAACATTGGTCTTTGGTACCGTTCAAGTTATTTCTCTTATATTCAATCGGGCCCGCAAATTCCTATTTGTTTGATTGCAGATTGAATTGAGAAATTGAGACACAACTCTTGGATATACTTTTCTTGAGATTGAGTCTGAATGTCTAGTTGATTCTCTCGAAAGTATATTGGAGTTTTTCCATACAGATTGCTAAGCGAAATATTGGGTGTGGTTGTTAGACCCACGTTTTTTTAGTTTCCACAATTGTAATTATTGTTTTAGTTATGATTGAAAGTAAATACATTGTACGTTAATCCAAATCTTGGGTTGATCCCTTTAGTTGTGTTCGGTTTCGAACTAATACTATATACCAAGTGTATACCTTGGGGTTTGCTGTCTTCTTGATAGTCTATGTCTATATTAGATCACACAAGGTATCGGACTTATAGGTTGATATCAAAAAGATTGTGGTGTACTTGGTACCCCCATCATTTTCAGCCTTGGCGATATTTTCTGCAAAGTAAGGTTGAGTTTGAATACCAAAAATTTCGTTTGGAAATTATCCACATTTTGGTTGATATCACTAAAATGTGTTATATTCTATTTGGACGAAGCTATTCTGGTGAATTACAGTCTTTTTGTGAGCTTAAAAGCTGCAGAACCTTGAACATTTGTTTCCAAGCCTTAGTTATTTCCACAACACAACTTTTATCATGTAACCAAGTGGTTTTTTTTTTTTGGAAAGTGTCCATAGATTCGTTTGGTTATAATCAGAAACCAACATTATTGGATAATGGTCACTGTCACTTTGAGGTTGATGCAACAATTTATAAAAAGGAAAAATGTATTCGATCGATTCATTATTACCAAGGTCCATATTAATTCTTGATCTTCTTTTTCTAGTACCCATATTATTACTAGTCCAAGTATGCTTTTTTTCTCTATGAAACCAATATCTTATAAATCCACCGTCTGAAGAATATAATTGACTCATCCATCACCTGGAGAAAAAGGAGAGAAAGCAGAGCTAATGAGATAAATATTAAGATCTCCAAGAAGAATCCAATGTTGAGTAGCTCCTTCCAAGTTCTTTAGTAAAATTACATGGTTCTTTCTTTTTGTGAAGTTGCGGTAACCATACATAGAAAAAATCCATTGATCAGGATCATCTTGAATTAAAACATCCATCATGTAATCCTCACAGTTAAGAATTTCAAAAGAAAATCAACATGAGAGCAAGTCCACCAGATAACCATCAGGTTGAAAATACTTAATGTCGGGATATCTGAATTAAAGGAGGTAGGAGTAGTCTTTTACTATCTTCACCTGACTCATCATAGTATTCCAATATTTTCATAACGTTTCTTGTTGTTCATTAAATCGACTGATATCCATCTCCATGTTCTTTATAATCAAAATTAGAATCCATATAACAGATTGAGAAATGAAAAATTGTAATAAGTGAGAAATATATGAGAAACTAATCGAAAGTTGTAAATATTGATGGTATGTAAGAAAGATATGATTTAAAATGCGCGTCCCTAAGTAGATGACCTAATTCAAGTTTGCGCAATTTTCAAAGCAAGGAAGAGAGATGAGTATTTTTAAGCATTTTTTTTTACAATTATACCCTTATGGATAATAACTAGTAAAATTTAGAAATGATTTATCTCTCTAACTATACCACGAATATTCGTAAACTTTATTTATAAAATTGGAAAGCATTTTAAAACATTTTCGTAAAAAAAAATAAACATAACTATCATATTATATATATATATATATTTCTTATACTAATGACAATTAACTAAAAAGGTAGTTCATTTTTCAGTGATAAAGATGAGAATGATAGAGAAAGCGGCAGAGTTTCTTATTGATCATCAGCAGGATTACATGGAACAATGTCCTTTATATACATGTAGAAGGGAGACCCTAGATATCTACCTGGGCCGCACATCTATGGGTCGTAAGCCCTACAACACTTACCCTTATGCGGTCCAATAAAACTTCATAAGCGGTGCTTCACATTTAGTGCTTCGAATATAGTTCTTCAAATGTCTTCCTCTCCTTGATGACTTGTGCCGAAATCAATTGCCTTATTAAAACTTTGACAAGGAAAAACCCAGCGGGATAAAACCTTGGTACAACTCTTTACATGTAGTACTTCACATGTTTTCTTGTACTTTACATGTAGTTCATCACATGGAATACGATCTTCAAAGACAGGCGAGTCTAAGTTAATTGCCTCGTTAAAACTTCGTCAGGAAAACCCAAAGGGACAAAAACTGAACTAAAGAAAAAGAGTACAATATTAAGTAAACTTAAAATATAGTTGGATGCGTATACGTTTCCTCATTAAAACCTTGACAAGGAAAACCCAGTGGGATAAAACCTTGACGAAGGGAAAAGAGTACAACGTGACATATGCAAGTAAAGGTGACCGTTGCAGATGATCACTTTGCTCCGTGAAGTTGACTAGTTGCTTCACAACTCCTAAGGAAGAAAATCCTCGTGGGAAAGATAATAGCCTTAGCTGGGAAATTATATTCCCGGTATTTGTTGTTGTCTCATTAAAAACCTTGCCGAGCAACAAAACGCCGTGGGAAAAAGTAACCTCGGTGAAGGAAAAGAGTTCAACACACTATTAGATGCTCCCCCTGATGTCACACAAATTTCATTACTCTAATGCAGTCAAAAGGAGTTTATCACACATTACTTTGGTGATTTAAATGTTTATAACACCTTGTTGTTGATTCTGGAAGTTACGTTGTTTAACCGACTATCACGTTTGATTTCTTTGATTCAGATATTTTCAGTAATATCAACGCGATCTTTATGTCTTCAACGTTCAACATACTTTATGTTTTTAGTGTCGTCTCACTAAAAACCTTGTCGAGTAGCAAAACCCTTTGGGAAAAACTATTCTCGATCGAAGGAAAGAGTACGACACAACTTCAATTTGGAAGTAAATTATGTTGACATCATATCCTTGGATCCTCCCCCTGATGTCGGCATCTCCCCCTGATTTCTTTCATAGTTGTTCCAGACTATTTCTTTAGTCATGTACTTTTCGAAACTGAATATCAGTAAAGACCTAGAAAATAGTCTACCGTATCTCCTCCTGATTACTTTTTTTGGAGAAGAGATTATTGTTCCTTTATAATCAACAACTTTTGGATTGCACTTTCGTTAGCACTCCTTTTAATGTCTTTGCAGGGATAAAACAAATTTATGTCAATGGTTACTTTTAAGCACATGATTGCATTCACTATACCATTCCAATGACGTTGAGTTGGCGCTGAGTTATATCTAGCTAACAAGTTCATTGAGGATGTAACATTTTGTCGAGTACATTATGCTAAGTACAATAATGCGTCTATTATACTTAGATAAGGAAAGTTCATCTCCCGACCCAACTTCGTCATATTCCTTTAGAAGAATTGGTCATTTATGTACATTTGAAACTCGACTAATCATGGGAGTGCTAGCAGCATGCACGTCCTTGTTAAATTGCCTGAAAATGAACATATGCAAGTTGGTGGAATGATAGACCACAAGATCGGTCTTCTAGTTTATAACATAGATAAGATCGAGATTTTCCAGGATTTTCATCTCAAATTCAGATTTTAAATAGCTTGTAAGATCTTTTATTCCATTAAGAGTACTTATCATGTCCATATCGTCGACATAGATAGCTATAATTATGAATCAGGAACTTATTTAATACGCATGGAAAGAAACCTTACTTGTTTATCCCTTCCCAATCATTAATCCTTTCCCAATCAAATAGTTACTTAGACGGGTATACCACATCCGCCTGACTGTTTAAATCAATAAGTGAGTGTTCCAGTGTAACTGCAAACACACTCCGTGGTTTAGAGTCATTCGACTTGGGAAGCAAAATGCTATCGTGCACTTTTGCAAATATCTTTGAGTCTAAATCTCCAGATATATAACCACATCTACTATGTTTCAAGTTCTTTTGAAACTACCAAGCAAACTAATTAACTGAACATTATGATGTTCAAAAGAGTAAGTGATCCAGGGGTTTGTGAGAAACCTCGCGTCACAAGGTGATTCTTTATACTTTAAGACCTCATTCTTCTCACTACACTTTATGACAAATAACCACATATGTCCCACAGTATTTACACTAGGTTTGTTAGCACTACCACACCAAATACCCGTATATTTGTCAAAGAACTAAGTTCTGCCTGGATTGCGTAGGCCAAATATGCTATTTATTTGAAATTAATCAAAATAAAGCATGGTTCGATCTTATTGTGCTCTACTTCTGGAGCAACTATTTATGGATTATATCATCACTGTGCATGCATGATCCTTCCATTGACTCATGTGCATTCTCATAATCCGTCAGGATTTCACTGTTCTCTAGAATCATTTAAAACTTCGAAGCGTCCTCCAGTTTGATTCATGGACATATTCAGAGACAATCTTATGAGATGATTTCTGATGATATAAATAAGTTGTGCCTTACTCACCTACTTCCTTTCTAGGTGAGGATTGATCGAACCAAGTGGTCTCTCCAACTTCTTTTATGGAGCTACGGTCTCAACCACACTTCCACTGAGTGTAGTTGCAACAATGGTGTATATCCCGTATTGAGGACTTGTAACTTTGCAGGTAGGTTTGCAGCTGGTATGTGTGATCTCATCACTTTAGCAACATCAGTGTACATTCTGAAATCGAATATTCTTTATCACTTCACATTTACATTTGTGGAGTACAAGAATCAATATGAGACATAGCGGGAACACACCACGACAATTCCTGTCGTTCCCTTAGAAAACACTTTTTCTTATCTCCCCCTAATGACGGGAAGACTGTCTCATTAAAGTGATAACCCGCAAATCTAGCGGTAAGAGATCTCCTGCCAAAAGTTTTAAAATGCGGATAATTGTTGGGAACTCATTTCCAACATAACAACTTAACAGTTTTGAAGACCCATCATAGTACGATGTGGAGTCGTAATGACACATATATAGTGCAACCAAAAATGCGTAAGAACACGAATATCAGGCTTAAATCCAGTTACCAAGTGGTACGCAGAAAAGGTTGACTAATATTGGGTTCTAAAAACGAATTAAGTAATATGCGTGTAATATTGCATATCCCCAAAGCAATAAAAGATAGGTTGGTACGCATAACCTATTCCTTAGGAACCATCTGTAACCTTTGATGGTAGCCTCTGCTAGACCATTGGGTATAAGATGCTCTATATTGATCCTATTAAACATGCAATATTCATCAAGTGCTTTTGATGTATATTCTCTAGCATTAATAAGGGTGGTGAGCCTTTGCACTTTGTATTGCGTAATATGTGCTAGGAGTTTTTAAACGCAAATTTCTTGGGAACTATAACTAGTCCAAAATGTCAAAACATTCACCAAAGCCATAAGTCACTTTAATGGTCCACATTCTGCATGAATATTTTTCTAAATTTCACCTTGTTATCTTTGTAATATGGATTGTTTACCATTTGCATCTTAGGATGGTCTCGATCCTGTTTTACTGAAGACTTTGTAAAACGAGTGATATGCTATCTTACCTAAAAGCATAATGGGAGGGAGGAGGGGGTTGTGCATCTGGTACTTTAGAAAACACTTGTTGAGAGATATGCCGTTACTTCGCATTCGGTCAATCTTTTTCCCGTTGTCTCGTCCACTCGAACACAACGATGTACGTATGAGTCATTTCAAAATGAAACATCATGTCACAACCAAAGTGCCTTTATGGTTATGTCAAAGTCTGTATGAGTCAATTTCCAACATTTGATCGTCGGAGTCAATATGGATTCAATAATCCAAATTAATAATATAGTGATTTACATTTCACTAAATTGACTCATTAGTCTCTCTAAAGTATGCTTCCTTCCAAATACTTTAGTGACTATAAAAGATGCAATCAATTACATTATCATCACAGTCAGGATTCACATGATATCCATTTGCATGGTTTCTTTGTAATTTAAACAAGGTGTGATTATCTCTCGGTACATATAGAGATTTTGTGACGTCTTTGTTCTATCTTGAAAACAAATTTATTTATTTTTGAGCAGCGTTGTGGTCGATGATCCAATCCTCGTAGTCACATTATAAGGAAATAGTTCAACAACTAGTTTAAATTCCTTAATTAATCTAGTGGAAGAGAAAACAACTATGAGTTAGACATTTGGGTCTTGAGAGTTTTAATAAGTGGTGTGGACTTATTACGTAATAAAGTTGGATTCACTCAAGTATTTTAGACTGAATATATATTACGTTTCACCCAATATATCTCAAGTGCTTTAGAGAATTTACGTCTCGCGTTTTCATTCTGTAGGTGCAGATATTGGATCTAGTTCAACTGAATAAGATAATCAATTGGCCCGGCAAAGTTCTTGTTGCCATTAAAGTTGAAGTGAAAATTGGTTGCTACTATGATACACACATTACATTGTATATATCAACACATATGACCAGGTGCATTTCCAACTCTTTCATTTATGATGAGAGCTAGAATTACATCTTAGCTTCATCCCATATTCAGTTGATACCTGTACTTTGTTGTCATTACTACTGGGAAAAATACATCTTTGTCTCATGATATATATGTCCCTTTTCACATGCTTTATATGAGTCATTACGTCTAACCTTTATTACTTCGGGGTTATTTCCATTTTCAATTTTGCTACATTTAGCTTAATTTTAGAAATTTCTTTATCTCAATAGGCCAAGAGAATCTCACTACACATGTCAACCACTTAATTTAGATTGAATAGATTATTAAAGGTAATTCTCTTGTTGTCATACTTCAATATATATTGGTCGTTAGTATCATTGGTGAAGTAGAAAAATGGAAATCTTCTGACTCATACAACTTTTTGTGAGTTCTTCCACAAAAAATTGGGATGCATGTGTTTAGAAACACAAGGGCATATGTAGCTCTACCTTTTAGACAGTGCGTTGCCAGTGGCATAAAATTGTATGAAGGAATATATTCCTTTTTCTTTTTCAAAGAAATGATTTCCACCTCTAATGCACAATAATGATGCTCAAGTACTTTTGAGCCCAAAATGTCATTTTTGAGTCAAGTTGGGTCCAACTGGAAAAAACCTTACTAAAAAAAAATTATAACCCGGTTTCTCGGCCAAATCACGATGATTCAGTTAGTAGTGTTAACTCGTTAAGATCATAACGTGTCCAAGGCCCACAGAGAGTTACGTGCTTATTTAAAAAGGAAATAGTGTAGTTTAATGTTTTGGTTTCACATGAATTAAAACAAATAATTAAATGACATCATTTTTAAATAAGTGTGATATTTGTATATGTTCTTTTCGTGGAAACTAAATAGTTATCTCTATATTTACTTTGCATGAATGCATGAATATATTTTAATTATTATTATTTTAATTGTATTTGGATGTGCATGAATGTATTTGTGGAAATTAAATTGACTTTGCATGCATGAATATATTTTAATTATTATTATTATTATTTTAATTGTTTTGCATGTGCATGAATTTATTTATGTAAATTAAATTGACTTTGCATGCATTAATATATTTAATTAATATTATTTTAATTGTATTTGCATGTGCATGTGCATTAATGTATTTGTAGAAATTAAATCGACTTTGCATGCATGAATATATTTTAATTAATATTATTTTAATTGCATGTGCATGTGCATGAATGTATTTGTGGAAATTAAATTGACTTTGCATGCATAAATATATTTTAATTAATATTATTTTAATTGTATTTGCATGTGCACGTATGTATTTGTGGAAATTAAATTGACTTTGCATGCATGAATATATTTTAATTAATATTATTTTAATTTTATTTGCATGTGCATGTGCATGAATGTAGTGATAAAGATGAGAATGATAGAGAAAGAGGCAGAGTTTCTTATTGATCATCAGCATGATTACATGGAACAATGTCCTTTATATACATGTAGAAGGGAGACCCTAGATATCTACCTGGGCCGCACATCTATGGGTCTTAAGCCCTACAACAGTTCAGAAATATCTTTTTATTTAATGATATAGGTCATCTATTTAAGGACAAAATTTAAAAATAAATAGGTCATCTATTTAAAGACAGGAGTAGCATATAAGGACTCTCTCCTTTCTCTTTCTTCTTTCTTTTCCCTTCCCATATAAAAAAAAATCCCCTAAAGGCTTTTCATCTTTCTTGCTCAGGTTTGGTCCTTTTGGACCAGATCTGAGCAAGGATTTATTTTTATTTTATAGTTTTAGATAATAATTTATTGAATAAGATGTTTCTACATCTTTGTTTGTGTCTTTTGACATGTTTCTTCGCCGTTTTGGGGCGATTTTTCTTCGTCATTGTGGGGCGAGTTCTTCGGTCTTTGATGGCCGGTTCGTGGCTTCATACTCTTGATTCAAAAATATCAACGATTCGATCTACAAGTTTATGGGCAAAATACTCCTTCCTTCCAGGAGCATCTCTTTTCAAAGAAGAATACAATCAAATCAAATGGTCGGAATTATTTCCGGAATATACCATCATCTCTCCCTATTCATAATCAAAAATTGGGTATCTCTGCGGTTTATTGCTCTTTCTCTTCGCGATCTACTTGTAGTTGATATCCTTATTTGTATTAGGATTTTGATTATCTTGATATTTTTTTATGTATTTTGATGTTTTTGTTAATCTTTTAAGCGAACATGTAATCACTATTTTGATTTGAATGAATTGAAATTTGTTGATTGATCAAAAAAAAGAGAGTAGCATATAAGGGAAATAGTCGTTACACGACTATAAAAAATTAACCTTTGGTGGTCATAATTTTTTGTCGATTTTCCTTTTTGGCCAATTCTATAAATAAATCCGTAAATTTTCTCGATTTTCCCTAAACAAATCCCTAAATTTTGTTGGTTTGTTTCCCTTTTCTTCGCTTTTTTCGCATCTCCATCGCCGAGGCGATTTCATGGAG